>NC_071336.1:7282727-7585757 GCF_027744825.2 Synchiropus splendidus | reverse complement strand
CTCCCACTCCCACTCCCTGTCTTCACAGAGAAGTGTTATCCTTGTCTGACAACTCCCCTCTGAGTGAGAGGAGGAGGAGAGTTGGAAGAGAGGAGACTAAGTGGACTGAATGCCAAGAGGAATTAGGCGAGGCCTTTTGGCCTGACAAAGCTGGGCGGGCTTGGGAGCGATCTAATCATCACCTGTTATGAGTCTGCACTGACCTGAATAGTGAAAGGGAGAGAAAAAGGGCTCAGAAAGTTGCAGCAATAGACTCTTGGAAACAATATTGTTCTCACCTAACTACATTTTTTTTCTTTCCAGAAATGAATACAGTCAATATTTTCTTATCAGTAATTTAATTTCGTGGCCTTGGCTGGTGCACTTTTACAGATTAGTCTCGACAATACGGTTCGTGGAGGTCAGGCAGCAACCGGTCCATAAAGAAGTTGTACAATGAAGCTTAAGTGGCTTAATACAGAGCCATTGTCTGGATGAAATTGCTTTTGCAACACCATTGACTATAAAAAATAAATAAATATGAAATGAAATGAAATAAAATCGCTCAAATTTATATAGCAGTCACAGGCAAATCAAAATGACATTGAATTCCATCCTTTATTTATACCACCCGCTTTACAAAAGATGGGCCTGGAAATTACTGTTTGTCAAAGGTCGACCTTAGCCATCTTGGATGATCACACAACCAAAGCGAATTCACTCCTTATTGGTCGTCTTTACGACATTTTCTTAATTTAAGTGACTCACAACAGGTGACATATGTATCATAGCTTGTATTCTAAAGATGCTGCTTAACATTACACCGCAATTCTGTGGCATTTTAATTTTGAAACAGCAAAAGCCATTGACATTACAGCAGGCTGTAAGAGCAGCTGTCAATATTTTTCAAGAAGCAGATTTATTTATCACACCATACTCAGCTGAACACAGAGGAAGTCCAGCTTGATTCCGCACATTACCGTGACCACATTACACTGTGCATAGCCACCATGAACAGTAGGTAGATTGATGAATCATCCTTATGAATCATCATTTTGAATCAGCCTTTTGGTCTTAACTATATCATATCTACAGCATTTGCCGAGTTCCATGACCGTTTGCAGGACACCATACATGCAACTACCAACAGCCAGGACTCACTCATCAACCAGAACAAGTCTTTCTGACACCAACGCCAAATTTGATTGACTGAAGTTCATGTTTTTCTTTTGGACGTCTGGCACAACAATCGTCTCAGATGTTGTACTATGATTTGTCGATACTCATCACAGCCTTTTAACCAGAGATATTTTCATCTCACGATTCACACTGCTCTCTCCAAAGGTCACCAACGCGGGATTGGCCGTCTTCTCTCCACAGCATTTAGATCTATTTTCTCCAGACAAATGTTTAGCTGTTGGTGTTTTTTTTTTTTTTTTTTTTTGGACCAAAACAATCTATCACTTGCACTCTATTCTGTCTATTCTGTTGGGTTGTGGCATCTTTGGGGGGTCTGCTCATTGCCATAGTGCTTTGCCTAACCTCTGATCCTTAAACTCAACTAAACCTAACTTAACTTAACCAAGATGTTGAAGCAAACTAATTATAATAACCTTGTTGTTTTGAAGTCCTCACCCTCAAAATGAGGCTCCAGCAAAAGAGTCCCTCAAAGACATAAAGGAGGAGATGTTGTTTTTTTTTCGCAAAATCGGTGCTCACTAGAATACAGGTGCTTAAACATACACACACAGACTCTGTTTTGTGGGGACATTCCATTGACTTTCATGCCTTCTCCAGCCTCCCACTCTTAACAATACAAAATGCCTGTGATGCCAAAATGCCTCACCTGAACCTGGACATAAACCAAAGTTCATTTCAATTGTCATGACCCAGTTTTAGAAAGTTTTACTTCTCAAATATGAGTCTTATCCTCGTGGTGTCTGGCAAAAGGTCCACACAAATGCACAAGGTCTCCAGAACTAGGTGTTTTTCCAAGAAGTGGTTCCCAGAAGTTTAGCTATACAAGTTCACACACAAACTTACACATTTGTGTTTAGCTGGTTTTATGAGGACCTCTCATTGACATAATGCTTTCACCTTAACCATCCAAAATAAATGGCAAAACTGAACCAGAACTTTTCACTTGACTTAAACCTAATCATAATGACCTAGTTTGTTGAAGTCTTCACCTTTAAATTGAGAAGGAAGGAGGTGTTTTCCCTCACTAGGATAGATATGCTTAAACACACCGCACACACAGAGAGGTCAAGCACTTTGCAGCAGAACCAAGCAGATTTGTTCCTGCCTTTTTCTTGCAGTCACAATGGGTCACTTGCAAGATAGTGACTCAAATCAAATTCAAAGAGAATGAAGGAAGGTGTTGCGTTAAAGAAAGGTATGACTCACACGAACACGAACCCAAATCAATGTTCATTGTAACTAAAAGGAAAAACCAGCACTGGGTTTTAAGAAGAAAAAAAAAAGAACACAGAAAAAATGCCACTGCAAATTAAGCGTTTCCCTTTTTGAGAAACAAACATTTGCTCACTAAACTCAGCAGGGAATTAAGTGAGGGGCAACTGAAGGTCCTGTCTGGAGGGGACTGGTCAGACTCACCCACTGTTCAGGGAATCTAGTCAGTTTTGTCTTCCCTAAGAGGAGATTGAAGGAGAAACTCGGAAGCCACAAAGCTGCTCCCCAGCTGGTGCTGCAGAGACCGCTTCCTGGAGATTAGAGAGTCAGTAAATGAGTCTTAATAGGGGGGCTAAGCGTAGCGGGGGGGCGGTATTTGGGGAGTCATAGCTTGGGGTATTATGTACTCCACGTTTGTGGTGCACTCATCCAGTGGATCTTGAGTTCTATATAACCACTGCGAATGAACATGACAGTCTTTCCACTAAATGAATGTTGTTCAATAAGGCACTTAGGGAGCGACTGAATATTTCACATTAAAACACCAAACACAGTCTTAGATGAAGGCAGGAAATGCCAGGGAAAAGGTTAATTTCTCAACTGCTCATTAGTAGCTGGGTCTCAGCGGTGAAAGTCGCTACAAGCGGAACGGGGTTCCAAGGAAAATGATCATGCAATACTTTCAGCTAGCTCCTTTATTGCTCTGAAAACCTGGATAAAACCTGTCTAATCTATTTGGTGAGCTCTGTAACACACCTGAACCTATTCCATTCATCACCTTTCCATTGATAGAAATGCAGCTCTTGGAAGGGGCAGAGTGCAACGCTCCTCATGCTTCCAGAGAAACGGAAATTTCCCTGTTTAGGTGCTTGGAGGATGACTCTTCCCTGCACACGTGTGTTAGCATTTTGACGCTTCCATCCATGCCCTTTTCTTTAATTCAAGACCCCTGAATGCTTTGAAATTTTGACTGAACTTTGAATGATTATAGTTTCAAACGGTAAACTCACGCAAGTTAAGGGCTTACACTACATCCCTCGCTCAATTTGAAACAAAGAAATAAATACAAATAATTTATAAATAAATAAATATATAGGCAGTGATAGCATTACAAGGAGTAATCAATTTCAGAGGTTGAATCTCAAGAGAATTATTTGGAAAGAGGACTGACATTACATTCCATCGAAGACTGCAAAGCCAGACATCATATTAATGCAGGTCTTGGTGTGAGGAAAGTGAGAAGCATTATCTTTCCGAGCATCCATCCTTACTGTCTCCTGTGGTCTTGTCTGTCAGGGTTAGATGAAAGATGAGTAGAATCAAACATATTTCCCTTTTCCGCTGTGGTTCTGGGATGCTCGATGATATATGGGTCAGTTACATCTATTGACCCTGCAGACTCAGTCGCTTTAGGCCTCGGGGCGCTGATGGCAGATGTTGTCTCGCAGTGCACTCTCTCATACTGTGGAGGAGCGACTCCTAAAATATACAGCAAGGCAGCAGACAAACGACGAGGTCTGCCTCATACATTCCGAGTCAACACTGACTGTATATTCAAAAGAACATTCTTGAGTTCCACATGAGTGTGAGGCCACATTCACTTTACCCTGTGTGTTTATTGCTGTCACTCAAACTAGTCAGCTCCTGCTTCATAAAGAGCCACTAAAAATGATGTGCAATTATAATCGACCTCAGACAAAAAACAACAAAAACAAAACAAACAATAAATGAATAAATAATAGAAATTATCATTGGAACTGTTCACAAAAAATATTTTTGCATTAATAATAATAGTAATAATAATAATAGTAACATAAAAGTTAATCTTCTTGTTTTTTGTCTGATATTTTTAACTCATGAAAAATATATTGACAGGAAATGATGTGCTTAATCATGTGATCATTTCTACATATTCAAATATTGCCATTTACAAAGGCAGAGAAGGGGTTGAGTGGATTCATACATGAACCAGCCAATGAGTACAAATGTGACTTGAAGAAAACACAGGTTTACAAGAAAAGCCAACCATCCAGATTAACAACTGAATGGATTTTTTTTTTTTTTTTAATGTTTCAGTCACAATTTGACGTTTTAATCTGCAAAGATATCCTCCATAAACGATGCTTTCGCGTCTGTCTGACTGCAACTCTAATTTCCCATCGGAACAATAACCCATCCCCTGATGAAAGCATTGATGTGATGAAAATGCAATTGTGAGTATTGTGCGACTGGGTAATGGCTGTGCAACTCTCTCTTATGAGCCGCATGCAGATAGTTAATACAGTTTTGCAGGTGAAGATTAATACGTAGGAAGTGTGTATTGCTTCTGCGTTTCAGTTTTTAAATGTGGAACTCTGAGTGTTATTATTTCGATGAGTATACGGAGAGCAGTTGCTCTCTCTAGTCAAGTACGGCGATTCACATCTTGTTCTGGATATACACCCCGCGACATGCACGGTTGTCCCTCAACACTGCTTTATTCAGTGTCTGAACAACTTTATCTGTAAACATAGTTAAGCCTTTAGTTTGTCAAACTGGCTGGGAAGTTTCAGGGTAGCAGATGTTTCACCCCACTGTGCCAATACCGTATATATAAATGGACGATACAAGACATGAGATGAGTCCCACACTACTATTTAAAGATGAACACTTGTGATCTTAAAACTTCATTTGTCATACTATGTTATTCCATGCGACATTACTTGTTTATCTTATGTGATTCCTCCTTGAAAAAACGAATAAATAAAAACGTATCAAAAACCATGTGCGGGATATCATGGAGAGTCGAGGTCATTTCACCACTCTGGCTCTGTCATATTTCTGGAAGTTTTGCCTGACTGATACTATACTCTACATAAAAAAGTAATGTAAAGAACAGAACCCTATGTAGATACAACGTATACAGTCGAGTGTAAGACAGGAGAACAAGGGTCTTGGATGTCTCTGCAGCCACACTCCTGCATATGAGGACGCTGAGCGAATGCAGACCTGGTGGCTCTCTGTACTGTTAATTCACTTATACGGCTGCTCTGAAAAAGCAATGGGACTTAATGAAATGTCTCACCTAGAGCAGCGCGGGATCATGTTGCCACTAAATCCAGTATGAGGTAATGCCTTACTTTATTGTGACAATCAGTGCTTCCCCAGGGCTTCAATTACAGCGGAATCTAATTGAAGAGGAACCTTGCAACAGTGCTGCCCAGGCCACCTGTCCCTTCCACTGCCTTGTTCTTCTGAGTCCAAGTCTGCAGTGTTTGTCCTGAGTCATATTACCGTGAGCAAGCGCAACTGTTTTTGACTCTGGCTGATGGTAGCTGGCACTACCAGTAAAACACTTCAACAGTAATGACTGTGTCATGACTGTATCGCTTGTTTGATCTCACCTAAAAAGTTGGTGCAAAAAACCCTTCAACTTCTCGTATGGTCAGATTAAATTGATAAATAATTGTGGCAGGTAAGAAGACTGACACAGATGATAAATAAAACTGTTCTTTTCTTGTTTTTTGGTTTTTTTTTTTATAAACATTAAATTAGATTTTGAGCGCCAGGCAAAATGCGTTTGATAATCCACAAAATAAATCATAAAAAGAATAAATCAAATTGGTGGTCTGTCTAAAGGAGAAATAACACATTTCTGAGCACTGAACACTGGACTGAACCTGCTGTTGTTGTGTTAGATAATTCAATAAACTGAGTGAATCACTTCTAGTAGCCTTCAGAGGACATGCCAATGATCAGTGCCAGTCAGATTTATACCTGTGTGACAACCGGCACCTCGTCCTGATGTAGTGCTCATTCATAATTTCATAACTTTCTGTTGCCTTAGAAGGCAGTAGAGGGCGCTGTAGAGGTTTATTCATCATCATCACAATAATGTTTGAACCCCTTGTTTTGAATGAGTATGCCGTTGCATCTGCAGCAAAAACACACCCATCTGCCAACGTATGTGAATGCGGTTGTGGAAGTGGCTTTGTACTTGTAATCTAATGTTGACTCTGAGAGTTTGCTGCCCTGCCCACCACGAGCTTGTTGTAGCGGCCTGCTTAAAAGTAGTGACGTCACATGCACGTACTAACCCCAGTCTGTCCATATGGAACGTCACAAGAGAGGGAAAAGATTTCTTTCTAGTCAAACTCCTATGCCTCTATATTCACTTTGGCATCAACATTGTGTGCAAAAGGTCCTGTTGAAAATAATTGCTATTTGACCCTTCGAAGTGAGAATGAGATGGTGCATGGTGACAAAATGTGCTCTCCTATTTAATGTCACTTAAATAATAATATTATACATAAAAAAAGATGAATTTCTCATTATTCAAAAGTAAACATCAATATTTTAAAAAGGTTTGTTAAAACCCAAAGACAAATGACAAATGCAGGCAGTAAGAAAGTTAAAAAAAAAAAAAAGCATGGTAATGGAATATTTGTCCCACACAGGGTTTTTGAGGCCACATTCACATCAGCCATGCACCCGCTCCCATTTTCATTGTTAGAGTTAAGACAGCATTTGTTTTTTATTCAAAAATTGAAAGCATGATGGATTGGATCTGACACTAAATTGATCTACACACACACACACGCACACAAACACATCAAAAATAGAGAAATAAACACATTTCAAAGGATTTTTCTCAAGTGGGATTCAGTCATTAAAAAGACAGAGAGCTCTGATTTCCTCTTCTCTTTGTCTAAGCTGGCATCGAGTGCTAATCGGAATTGACAGATCCCGCTTTGCAAATCTCCCGCACTGAGGAAGCAGGCTTCACATTACCTTCATTGTTCGTACCATACCAAGTTAAACAAATAAACAGTAAGCAATTTGCAGGCGAGACAAAGGAAAGAAACCCTAATGAGACAAAACAGGAAGAGTGCAACATCTTACTCCCCGGAGACGGATATGAAAGTGAACGTGTTAATGAAAGGCTTTTAATTAATTGTCAGCTCCAGAATCAAACTTGGATCAACGTTAAAGAAGAAAAGCCTTGAAAACAGTCTTTTGAAAAAAAGAGATGAAACCTAGAGTTAGACTGCTATTTTGTTGGTACCGTTTCTTTTTTCTGACATTGTGGACCAAGTCAAAAATGATTTCCTCTTTTCTGTCAGGAACATGCCCTTACGAATGAGTAGGATCCAGATCTTGTTAACACACTGACTACTGTGAAGGAAAGGCCCCTGAAAGTAACAGTGGTTTAACTGAACGCTAGTGTTTGTTACGGTGGGGTAACTATACCACAAATCAAAATGTACCATCAGTCTGACATGTAGAAGCGTGCGTACAAAAACACATGGACGATAAGAATAACAATTGTATGTGGAAGAGAACGGGCACCTGGGGAGACAGTCCAGTCCAAGACTTGCTCTGGTCATCGTCCGCCCAGAACAGAGGAGGAAGACAGTGGAAAATGCTATAACAATGACTCCACGGCAACACTCTACCCAACACTACGTGTCGATGACTTCAGTGCTCTCTATTTTATGAACATCAGTTTACATTGAAACGGAGAAGTGCATTTGGAGACACCTGGACAGAACAGGACCTGGTAGGTCTTGGCACCGACTGTATATGGCTATATTGTTTCTCGCAGGTGTATATCACTCAAGTAGGCTTCAAAAATTCTGTGGCATGTTGAGTCTGACAGGTCCACATACTTTTGGATTTATATCACTGTTGGATACTAAAAACCAAGTTACTATGAAGTCTTCATCCTCAAATTGAGTCTTGTCAAAAGTTACTAAATAAGCAACATGTCCTCACAAGGTGGTGTGCTGCCAATTGGTCCTCATAATTTTTTTTTGTGAAGTCAAGAGCATTTGAAACACAACCAGATTTGACCTGGAACAGCAAAGGTGGGAGTTCAGGGGGTGTACTGGAGAGGTTTGGTGCTGTCCTTGGTGCTGAAGTCAAGTCTGCTTCATGTGCCAGAGGACTTCATGCAGCCACAAGTAAAACTACAAATGGCAAACCATAACAATTTAAAAGAAAACTTTTATTGTTGAAACAATTCCAGGGGGAATGGTGAAACTGGAAATTGATCTAAAAGTGTCTCATAGGTGTGGCACTTTTATATGAAGACAAAATGACTTTGCAATTTAGTTTGTAATTAGTTTTAGTTTGTGAGGAGAAATGATCTAAGGCTCAAATGAAAATTCCAGTACAATAGAAAAGCTCCATGTGCAACACGGACGTTTGTTCATTCGTTCGGAAAACCACAGCTAAATAAGCAGTTGACTTTAAGATTCAGCAGGAGTCCAATCAAGAGGCCAGTCACACATTCTGTGGTGATCTCTCCCTTTAGGCTTCTCCCGCAGCCACCGGAGAACACAATGTGCGGTGAATAGCAATAGACAGTGAGTTAATGGTGGGCTTCCCTTGTCTGCTATCATTGCTTTTACTGAACTTTTTGTGTTCTGTGATAGAGTACTGTCCATCGCACTCAAGATAACATCACCATTATTACTTCATTTGCGAATGATGCGAGAGAGAATGTCAGAGGAATTCTTCCTACATTGTTTTATTTATTTATTTATTTATTTTTAACAAAAATAAATAAATAAAAACTGTCTTCCACATAAAAAAATAAAATTAATTATATATATATATATATATATATATATATAATTTTTTGTTTTGTTTTGTTTTGTTTTGTTTTCATTTAAGGTTTCTTTAATGGTAGTTTTATAGTAATATAAGTGGAGGTTTGAATGCCATATGACCTAAGGAAAACAACCCAGTCAGGAGCTCATGTGCTTGAAACTACTTGTGTGTTCACATCTTACCAAAACAGGTTTACAAGTGAATTCAACATAATATACAGTATAATGGCTATTACAATATAATTCAAAATTGTTGCTACATTCTTTTCAGTAAACACATACTGCAACTCATAACATTAAATAACAGTCCATCCATAGTTATGTCCATGACTGCCACTCCAGGGTCAATCTGTGCTGGCACTGGCCAAGTTGTCAGTTAATTCTATGGCCAAGAGGGAAACACAACCCCTGAAAACCCTGACATTACTGAAGATTCGATCGAAGAGGTTTACAGACGACAGGTTTGCTCTCAGGGGCATTGGACGCCAGATTACCGACTTGAGGCTTTACTAATGCCCATTCAGTGACATAGAGTCAACTAATATAGCAGTGTGACAGTGATGTGTACTGCTCATCTACATCCTCTTTGACTGCTACAGTACATAGGTTTTGGGATATTGATCTCTAATGTTGGGTACTGGTCAATACCTGGTGGCTGTCGCACATTTGTACTCCTGAAAACGGGAGGAAGAATTTTCCAGTAGATGCCGACATCTTTGCTGCAGCTTCTTGCAGTAGGTGCAACCCCTGATGGTCAAGGAAAAGAATCTTCACAGGAAGGTCAGACAGAGGAAGCGTGATCACACGAGCTGAAACAGCACCGCGCCCAGTCATCTTGTTCTGACTGTTGCACTACAACTGTTTGAATTACTGGTGAATTTGATTTGTGCATGTTTTCCTACTTGATAATGTCACAAAAAAGTTCTGTATATCCGTGTATTGAGCTGGATGTGTTCTTCCAAACCTTGACTTAGTTAGATTTAAACAAACCAGGCTCTAAATTGCATGTGCACAAAATGCTCATTGGTCTGTTTGTAATTCAAATGGGCACAAGGGAATTGAATTACGCAAAGCTCAAGTATGAAGCCGAAATCAGTCAGTGTAGACTAGTTTTGGGCGACAGTGGCTCAGGTGGTTGAGTGGGTCATCCAATTGCAAATCGAATCCCTCTCCGTCCCCGACACCTAGGCCACCTTGCCTCACGTGTATGTGTGTGAATGATCATGGCGCTGGTCAGAAGGGCCATTGTGCACAAATTGACAGCCACACTTCTGTCCGTCTGCCAGAGCTGTGCCTACAGGTGTCGCTTACCACCACTGGTGTGGCTGAGAAACAAATGAATCATGATCTATGTTTAGATAGTGCTTTTTACTCCAAGCTATAATAATAATAAACACATTGCTTAACTGAAAAGTTTGGCTTATTCCCTGTCATTCCCCGGAAATTCCGATCCATCCATTCAGTTTTAGTTTAAAAACTGAACTGATATTTTTTAGTGTTTTTAACCTGAGTAAGGACCTGGTGTTCTCCACAACCATCTGTTCTCTTCAGTAATGAGCACACCAGTTCTTATAGCAATGCTGCCACAGTGCCTGTAAGATACTGGTGCTTAACTTTGCATTTTAGTAACTACGTAAGGCACATGGAAGGCCGAGCCTAAATCGTGGCAAGCCTCTAGAGCCACAGATATTTCAACTCGTCCCACTTTTTTCATTACAAGATCAAAAATATACCAGCAGTACATTATCATGATTTTAATTTGGGAAACTAAGTTTATGAGTCTATAAAGAGCTTGACTCGAATTGGCTCAACTATTATTTTGCTAGTCACTAATAGGGTAGTTTTTCTTACTTTTCCAATCTGATGAGTGACTTTTACTGTCTTTCAATTGCTTTGCTTCCCACTGTCGAGACTAATGATAACACAGTGTTACATGTTGCAATGTGAACAAAACATTAGAACAGAATCTATTCTCTCAGACACGATCTTACCTTGAAGTATTTTTTTTTTAATTTTTCCTTATTCAATTTTAAAGCATTCAGCTATTTAAATGAAGCTGAAACACATTCAATTTAATTTGTTGAAATTCTTGTGGATTCAGATTCAGAAGGCACGACTTAATGATAATTTTCTTCCCGAAGAAGCCTGGTTTCCTCATTCTAAATCTGCTCAGTTAAGTTGCACTTTAGCTGAACTTGTGTCATGGTGAGGGGTCCCTGTGTGGGTTGGAAAGGATGGCGCACAGACACTCAGCAGATGGACCTCGTTCAGTACAGCGACAGGGTGACTGCTGAGGGGAAAAAGCCAACTCCGACATGCTTCGAGACTACACATATCTCTGGCGTTGGCGAGAATTTGCACATACAGCATTCACACACAACTCTGTCCCCTGTCTTGTCGGCACCAGTGAAGAAACTTTCTCCTCAATCTTAGCGAATGCAGGACAGGTGGCACGTACAGTGGAAGGATACAAAAATCTAGCAGCCCACAAGGAGATATTTGGGAATGAGATTGTTTGCTCAGCCCAGTGACAGGTTAACCCAGAGGTGAGGGTCCACGCTGGGGCCAGGTGGTACAGTGACACTTGTCAGATGTACCATGTCGAAGACGATGGTATTTTCCCAGTCACACTTGGTGTGACACCTTTATATTCAGCTGTCCACTGGTTTAGTTGTTAACCATGAATGCTAAAGCAAAGACGACCAGACGAGTGCATTAAACAATCAATTGAGCATTATTCCACAACCAACTGACAGTCTTCATGCCACACCTGCAGAAGCACACAGGACACAGCAAAGGGCAGTGGCATTGGGCTAGAGACAAATTCTCTAAATATAATCAGAGCGCCTCAGACTTTTTGTAAAAATCGAATACAGCTACAGCTGACCTCCACGGACCAAACTCTGCGGATTGCAGCCATGCCTTAAACTTCTGCAGGCGCCCACCCTGATAATTGGTCATATGGGATGGGGGCTGGTATTGCTCTGGCAAAGCAACTTGATATATCGCTGAACAGACCACGAACACAGTCGGTGCCATCTGCCCTGCTGACTCAAACTCCATCAAGTTTTGTGCATCAGGCGTACTCCAATGGAAGACGGTTATTTCAAGAAGAATGAATCAGTCGTTGCAAACTTTATTTGACATGATGAAAGGAGAATGTAAACATTACAGGAGGAGGTACAAGCGAAGATAAAATCGAAACCTATTAACATTTAATGTACCCAGATCATGACAGGTGCAATATAAAAAAAAAAAACAACAAAAAAAAAACAGTAAAACTGTTCATGAAAGCACCTGTTGAAGCAGTTTTGAAAATTAATTGGAACGTTTTAAGGCAATATTTTCATTCACACTTTCCTTATATCTTCTTCGGAATTTAAATAAAATATATTGTTTTTAGTTTATGTATTTTATATATTTTATTCATTTTTTCCAGTTCCCTCAACATTTTGCGTCAAGTGTATTTTTTGTCTTTTTTTCTTCAGTAAATTTGATGAACATGACTTTCACCTGGTTCTACTGCTGGCTGGACTTTTCTCTCACAAACATCTCTGCGGTGATCACATGGTTTAATGTCATTTCACAAGGTTTTGGCTTGTTCATGTGTGGGTAGATTAAATATGGTTTTTGATCACAAATGAATCAATTCTATGGAATGGGCCCTTGGCACATTTGTTCTGGGAAATGGTGGGACTGAGATCAAAAAGGTTAAGAATCACTGCACTAGAGCACATTTAGCATCACGGTGCTCATGACAACCCAGAAAAAAAGACAAATGCAAAGAGAACTATTACTCAAATTTGAAAACTTTTTTTTTCAAAATATCACTGCAATGTTTTGGAAAAGTGACCTTGAGTAACAGAGTACGTTAAGACATTCTCCTCAGTTGTGCCATTAACCTGAATTATAATTGTGCATGTGCATAAAATATTTATAAATTTCAAAACACTGTTTTGAAACAAAGTAGTAGTAGGTTTGTCCAAACACTTATTTTTTTCAATTTCCAAGGAGGGTTAGGATTGACACATTTTCAAAGGCTCTCTGGATTAACAGGTCCCATTTTATTTTATATGTCGTGATCCATTAACTAACCATTGGAAACCAAACATTAACATTCTCTAATTTTGAACCCAAACCAACTGACTTTTAATAGTTATGGTAGGTTTCTGCTGATATAAAAAGCATATTTGTTAAACTGCCGCTTTCACTGGCGAGTCTGTCTGCTTTCATTTTGTCCTTTCACTTCCTATTGTTGCGAGCGTTCCTGATGTTGACTGGGGAGTTTGGCTGGCTGCGGCATCTGCAGGTGGAGGTCATTAGACAGAATGTTTTTAAGGCATCAGGGCCTCTGGACAGGCTCCAGATCATGGCTCTTTATTCCTCAATGTGCTGTCACTGAATCACGGATGTTCTCTTGTTTTGGCTTGCTCTTTGTTCTCTCTCTTCTCTCCGCTGGTCTGCCTGTTATCCCTTTTTGTTCCAAGCGAGTGTTCTAATTTTACCACGCACGCTGACTTGTTAGCTCCTCTTCAAAAGACTCACAATGTTTCTAGTCATTACTCAATGTAGCCACAGTTCAAGATCTTCCTCAAGTGATGGGCAACCTACTACTTTTTGAGTTTTGCCCCAGACTTGCTTTGCTGTTGACTCATTAGACGGCACATTGCTCCATATGGACGCTAAGCATGGTATTTAAACATGGCGTCAGCATCTTAATCATGGAAACAATTATCATTGTCATTGATGTAGCATTTTGTTTTGGTGGTTAGACTCGGCTTTGCATCATTAAAAGTAAAATATATGGCTCAGTACAATCTGCTGTTGCCTGCCTAACCGTTATTTCCACCCACACTGTTATGGCTCTCGTCAAATCATGCGAATATATATTCAACACATTATGCTTCACAACAGCAGGGTTGTTGTGGCATAGGGGTTTTATCACCTGGTTATAAATATATGAATGCTTGTCGAGAATGGGGGAGGAACTTTGGAAAACCTGCCAAAAAGTTTGACTTATCATGATCGCTGCCGAAGCTATAGGAGCTGAGGGTAAAACCTTGTTATTAATATTGAAAATATCCCATACCAGGCCATTTTGGCTGTACTTATTGTAGTGTCCTACACGACTATCACATTTGCTCGTATCGAGCTGACCTTACCCCATGTCGACGATTATTAACTCCATATTGTAAAGTGTGGGTGTCAATCACCTCGGAAGGTTCCTAAAATTGGAGCCCGATCCAAATAAAAATAGCCGTCCCTATTCTGCACTTCCATCGTGCTGACTGCTTCCTGTGGGTGAAACACTGGCAGCATTTTCCAACCAAGTTAGGCTGATTGGATGAGATAAGATGTCAGCGCAGTTTGGCAAAATGAGTGTGTCCCCAGTGTGCGCTTCATAGTTTGTGACTTCCGATCGGAAAAGTTAAGCACAAGTCATTAAACTGTGCTGCTGTGGAGTCACTCCCATATGAGCAACTGTTGAAACTACTTTTCATGGCGATGACATGTGACCTGGCCAGTAAGAGCATGTGTGAATGATGCATGACTGAAGGATAACGTCAAGGGGTTCAGGTTGTGTCCTCCATGTTTAAAGTAATATAAATAATGGGAAGAACTGATCTCTACCAAAGGTATCATGTTACTGAAAATATGGTCACCATCATGTTGGGTTTTCCTCGCCCGCTTTAGGGCCTCAACTCTCCACATCTAGATGTCCGATTCCTCCTGCCACATTTGGATACAACGATAGTCGATGGAAGTTGGTGGCTTATAGTCCACTTTACCGATGGAGTCTGTACTCGTAAGTCTCAAGTTACCTAACCAAGATAGTTGTGATCTGTGCGCAGAAACAATAACAAAAAAAGCAGGGACTGAAGGTGTCTTTGAACCAATGAGCTCCATGCTCAAAACAGTCTTCAAATGCTTTGACATGAAAACTGGCGTTAAGGTTATGAGCTAACGGGGGAATAGGCAAAGAAAACGTTTCTGAGAGGATGGAGTGTTGTGTTGCAGACAGAAAATGAAACAGCAATACTCACCACACAGAAATGACTATCATGTCTTTTGCGGTACTTCAACTGATGCAAATATTTGTTAAAATAAATAGGAACGCTATCATTTCCGTAGATTGGAATCATTTATTTTAGAGGAAATGAGTGGTAGAGTTACTTGGAATGTCAGAATATCTTAAATAGTATCGTCGTATCGGCGCAGGTTCTGTGCCTCCACCTTTCAGCCATCGCATCAGATTTCAGACTTTTTTGAAACTGGGTCTCAGAGTGAATACATCTAAACGGATACAGATCCGCTTGTCCGTATTGGCAGTGGATCTGGAAACTTTTGAAAAAGATGACTTCATGGCCCCATCTGCCTTGACTCTCTCCCTGACTGTCTCCCCCTCAGAACAACACCAGGGAACAAGAGAGTAGCAAACACTCTGCAGGTTATTGTTAATATTAACATGAAATATTCACCTACTCTGTCATTATAATGAGCAGAAGATCATTGTACAGATGTGCTGCAGATATGTGAGCAGAACACACTCTACAGAGAAACCAGTCCCAAACACAAGAGCAATATTTCTAGCAAACACTTGTTTACCATAACAAAACAAGAAGGTGTGGAACTGAAATTCAAGTTCATTTCTCCCTGTGATGTCAATGAAGCACGAAGCATATGACCACAGCGCTGCTAAAAACACTAGAAACAAGTGTCCCCGCCCACTCTCCCACGGCTCGGACGTCTCCAATCAGAACTCAACTGTGTTGTCGGTAAGCACCAAAGCCTTTCATCGATCGATTTGTTTATGCTATCCAGTGCAAGTTTGTTGCTCGACCATGACAGCGCCTCTACAGTCTTGACACACACATATTCGGATAGGAAAATGTGCGGCTCTGTGTGGATGTAGCCAAAGTAAATGTTTCTACCTCGGAATCTCATCAGCACCTTAAGTCTTTCTACATGTTGTGAGTGAGAAGGTGCAACACCACCAACTGCATACAGATGTAAAATTACATTTCCCCTGATCATGGCTGCCAGAGCCAGCTGAGAGTGTTCTCCCTTCACTTACAAGCTCATACAAATACCCCAACAGATTCCACCAAGCTTAAACAGAATTGGAAATGAAGACAGGAGCGGCTGTCTAGACTGACTAAAAGCAGCATTTTATCATTTTGGTTATCCGTCGATCGGTCATGCCCGTCTGCAGAGCCCATCAATAGAAAATTACCATCTAATACATTTCTCTTTTGTCTGATTTAAGTGAAGGTTGGACAGCAGGACGATTGATCTGCTTCGTCCGTCAATAGCACACCAACAGGATACTCAGCACTTTTGGGAAGCAGGCCGTGTTTCCCTTTTAATGTCCAAGCTAGAAAGCTGAGAAGGAGCATTTGGATTCCGGCATCTGGATGCTGCGCCCCAGGACTATGAATAGAAATAAATAAAAAAAACATAAATAAATATTGAATTTGTCGTCAATTGCTTGAGAAACAGCACACTTTGCTGTCGTTGGCAGAAGGTGGAAATGTTAATCCTGTGATCAATCACTTCCCCTGCTTTATTTAGATGGTTGGGGAAGACAAAAGGAAATACATTGATCTCCATGCAGTGCTGTTTATTGGTGTAGTCAGCACATGTTGCTCTAAAGTAAATAACACTGAGCTTGGATTATTTTACATGTACATTGCATGTATTCATGCTGCTGTTGTTTTCTGTAGGGCCGGGGGGATATTCACTCGGTGCATGGTGGGTCTGCGTCATCGCAAATGTCATTTGTCAAGTTGCTCTATCTGAGGTCATGATGAGAGAACTTGTCTAATGTTTGTTGTATCATGTCCTGCTTCTTGAACCAAGCGAAATTCCACGCCTTTTGCTTGTGACTTTGCGGTGGAAGTCTCTAGCAAAATCCACCTCATGTCCGGAGTCAATGCCGGATATATATATATATATATATATATATATATATATATATATATATATATATATATATATATATATATATATATATATATATATATATATATATATATAGCAGTGTCGCCATCTTGGCTGATAGTTGCTGCTGGTGATTTTCAAACCACCTTGTTGACTCTTACTTAGAATCACAACGGGTGACAAATTTAGCGACTTTCTTAAGGTCCTGAATTCCATGAAAATGCCCATCTTTCTGCAAGCGGCGGCGATTGCCGTGAGCGCAGGCATTGGTCTCACACACGGAAGTGTCGCCAACGGCAACCATCCTTTCTGAGAAATTGGCAACGCTGACAAGCTGCAACCTGGTGACCCAACCCCCTAAATGACCTCAGTGCCAGGTCCCTTATTGACCAGGTAAACACTCAGCCACCAGTGGCATTTCATTCATCATAAAGAGCCTCTGGACCTGCCCACATCGGTGACCTGCAACTGAGCAGGTAACAGATAATATGCTCACAAGTAAGCAAAAAGGAGAGGTGGAATACATCTTGATATAATTCATGAAACCGTGCTCATGTCTGAAAGCTTCATTATTGCCACCCATGACATACATATGAATCAAGACGGCAGTGTGAATAATTCTATGATTCGGGGGAAATTAACAAGCAGGCCTTAACATGTATAACATATGCATTCAATGAGATGTGTTTAATTGAGATGTGTTTAATTGCTTATGGCTCCCAAGTGAACATGGAGCCAGTGAACTTGTAGTCAATGAAAACCGGTTATATATTTATCTTGTTCTTCAATATAGCATCTGTTTTGGACCAAGACTACATTTAAAATGAATGTGATGTGCTTACCCAGGAGCACGATGGAGCTGGCAGACCCCAGCTGTTGCAACTGAGCGCGAGCCAAACCAAAATACCTGCCCAGAGTCTCAGACCAAGGCTCTACTTCAGTGATCTGATTGATGCACCATTGGGGGTCATGGATCAGAGTGTCCGTGTTTCCTTCTGGCTGGCTGGTGGTAGAGATAGCGAGGCTAGTCTCTCCTTGGCACGAGCACAGTGGGCGAGAGGGTCCACCCCCCCCCTCGTGTGTGGGGAGGGAGTCGGCTCATTAATTCCACCACCCGCCGAGTGAGTCCATACCGATATATTCTGTGAGGGTCTCTTTAAACCTTTTTTTCTTTTTTCTCTTGTCTTGTTCAAATTTTATTTTGCTGGACACCTCTACTATTTGGACCACCTAATATAGTTAGGACTTGCAGAGATGAATCTCAGTGGGATTAAGGACATAAAATGTCTGGCAGGGTGTCTTATGTGCCCTCTTCTCATTTGAAGCCAATAAATCTGCACTCGGGCAGAAAAGGAACGGCTGAAACACGAGTGATTTACAGGTGAAAAAGACGCCCCGCTTCTTTAAAAAAACACTTTCAAATAGTGGTGATACTGATTTGAATGTTGGCTCTCATGAGAATAAAAGTGTTGATTCTCCAGTCTGAACTCCATCCAAATAAAATGTACACAGCAGCTACCCACCATGTTTTGTTAAAGGTGTTTTGGAGGAAGCAAATGAAAGTTCCGCTTTCCTGCCAAAATGCTGCTGTTTTGATTTCTGTTGTTGTTTGTGGTGACAGCACAGTGTCAACTCCTGGAGCCATATTGGCCAACATCACACGTCTTTTCCCTCACAATTGCACATTGAAATCCGGTCCAGATTCCACTGACTAACCAGGTCCTATTTGTTCTCTGCATCCAAGAGTTTGGCCTTTGACTTTCCATTACCAAATCCCATGTAGTGCAAGGCTCACTGTTGTCATGTGCAAACAAATTAAATGATACAGTTAGGATAATTCAATGATTTTGCCGAAGATGCCCGTGTGGCTCGACCATATGCATGACCCAGTTACTTTAGAAAAAAAAAAAAAAAAAAAAGGCAACATTAAACACAGAGCTCAGCAGATTACAGACACTCATATACTTCCCTCAAGGGCATGAACAATAGCACACAGGAGAGCGAGCTGTGAGGAGCTCAGTGGCATATTGCTGGGACTAATTTACCGGCAGCTAGGGGGAAGTGCTGAGTGGACACAGCTTGGCGGCTGATCTGGGGCCAGGGCCGCGGCCCCTCGGCGACAGACAGACACCGCCAAGGAGCTGATGCAGCAGCTAAGTCTGCCATACACACAAACACTTTAAATGCACATTCACACATACTCTCCTTTGCTTTCACACTCTTGTCTCCGACTTCCACATCAAGGAAAAAGGAGGAGGGGAGCATGTCAAGGAGATGCCACCCTCTGCTGCCAGCTGCAGCTTCTGTTCGCACCGCTACTTTTTCTGAATGTTTTTTTTCTTTCTTTCTTTTTTCTTGCTTTGTCATTATGGCATCTGTCGACGTGCTCCTGTTGTATGTCCATGCTGTGTCCCCCTCAATGACAAGGGCATCCCACCGCGCCAGATGGACCTCCCACCCTGCCAAGTTACACTCCTTTAGAAAAGTTGAGCAGTGATTGTTTGAAAGAAAAACAATATGTACATATATATTGATATTTATATATATATATATATATATATATCTCCAGCAACTTCTCACACACATGCTGGTCATGCTTTGAATTTTCAGGCATCCGTGCTCTGCAGGTACCTTGCGACAAGTCTCCACAACACAGCATGTGTTCCAGTTGGAATCAGCAACCACTCCACGTATCCTGAGGCGACACGACTTTGACAAACTTTCTGTGTATATTTTGGAAATCTGTGCTGATTACTACTGTGGTTATTAGTTGGGCATCCATTTGGGCAAACTTGCTTTCAGTTATATATTTGTTCTCTTTGTCTTAATGTGTAATTTTGTACCCTAACAATCTCAACACAGCCCTGTATCTTGGTAGTATACCAAGATACAGTCCCACCACCGATCAAGCAACGGTCCTCCAAGCAAGGAATCTCATGTGATCATTCCATGATAAAGCAGAGAAAAAAAACAGTAACCAGTAAACACACAGACCTTCAGACTACGTGAGAGATAAGTAAGTGCTGCTTTGTGCTTCATTGACTTGTAAAACACACTCACTGTGCACATTTTGACAACTATATGTTGTACTTCTTTTTGCTGTTTCTTATGTGGTTAATCTTCAATTTGAGGATGGAAAATTTTAAATAACTTCATCATTATCATCAGGTTTCAATTTGGTTTGGTGTTGTGGTTAAGGTTAGTTATTTGTTTTGGAAGGTTTGGTTTAGAGTGAGAGCCTGAGGAAAGCATGAAAGTGAATGAAATATCCTAACGAAGATAGTGATACAAGTGTGTTTCTGCATGTGTGTTGATGTTTAACCACAAACTGGGGACAGAAATTGGCATTTTAGAATGGAAAGTATGAATAAACAAGATTGGAAAAAGACCATGTTTGTTGCTGTTTCAGAAGTAATGCCACGAACAACAGCTTAATAACACTACTCCACTTGAGATTTATTTGGAGTTTATTGAATTTTTTTTTTTTTTTTTTTTTTTTTTTTTAACAGCTTGAGTGCATGGCATGCTTTAATGAAAGTATGTATTCTGCTGCTGCACAGGTTTGTCATATACAATGGCCAATGTTGTGCCAAAAATGATGCTGTCAAAAAGTGATGACCATTAGTAGCGCCTGAGTTTATCATCATCTCACTGGAATTCACGGAAGGAGCAGTTTCATGTCCCTTACGTATGTGACAATGGGGCGTTTACCTCAATTTATGTCCATTCAAATGTGATATTTCAAGCCAAACGGAATGCTAGGAATTTATTGTGGAGGTATGCTCAATGAGCAACATGGAGTTTGTTTTAGAGCAACAAAACAGTGGGCCTTTAAATTTCAATTGTTGAGGTCTAGACGTTGTTTTTGACAGCATGGAAAGAGTTGTAAGTTTCAAGCTGTCTAGTAAAAAGTATTAGTCTCTAAAGTGCGATTAGAGTTGGCGACGCAACCTGCTAAAAGGCTTTTTAATGCAAATCACACCTAGCCACAATCCTTGAGCACAATAAGGTTCATTTTTTTTGGTAATAGCGAAACAACAATTGCGAGTGAGAGCTTTCGAAATAACTGAATATGCTTGTTAATGGCGTTTTAAAGTGTGCACTTTCTCAAATAAATGACACCATTAGCCCATCACTCATGTAGGAAAATAATGTCTAAATGGGTTCGAAGAACAAAATTCTTCATGAAGAAGACAGATGTGAGGAATTGACATCAATGAAACTGTATTTGTCTTGAGAATAAAGTCAGGTCCAGAAAGTGTGGCTCCAAAACTGACATTCTAACAAGGGAAAAAAATGTTCAAAACAAGACATCAGGCAAGTTCAAGGAAACTTTTGGTCTCTTTGAGTTATGTTTGTATTTTGACAATGGGTTTTGTTCGTCCTTTGCTTCTTATAGATATTGACACACAGGTGAAACCGAAGTGCAGTCAATGCAGTGCAGAGGTCCCTTCAAACCTCTTCAGGAGGTGGACCTGGATATCCTTTCCTTGAAGACTGCTTTTCTGCAAGCATTTTCTTCTGCTAAGAGGGTCAGCAACTTGTGTGGCCTTTCTGTCAACCCGCACTGCATTTCGTTTTGGGTTGACATTTCGTCCGTGACTGTCAGACCTATCCCGACTTGCAGACGAAGGTTCTCTCGGCTTCTTTCAGGTCCAGATGCTTCGTGCTGAGAGCCTTCTTTCCTCCTCATGACAAAACCTCTCAGGAGAGCCTTCACACTCCATTTCCAGTTAGAGCCCTGGTGTGCTACATGAATCGAGTTGAAACCTTGAGATGTTCCCAGAATCTCCTCATCGCCGTTAACCAGGATCTCTCTTCTCAATGAGTCTCCACTTGGTTCAGGTTGGATGGAAAGATATTGATCAATCCACTGTCAGTCTCCACTGAACACCTTTGTCACGCCCCCAGATCAGTGCCAACATGTCGGCAGACATTCCGAGAGTTATCCTATTTGGTTTTGAAAATGTCCACTCTCAGTCCAAAAGGTGGAGTGCAAGACCTGCGGCGCTGACAGTCATGGACACCAAGGCAGCAACTGACCCAAAGCGGTCTAGTTCAAATTTGTATGAGTGAGCAACAGAGGAGTAACTGAGCAACATGATCTGCTGGCCAACTTATTATGTTTGTCTTTTATTAATTAAATAATCGATGGCAATGAACATTATGTGAAAAAATATATATCAGCAATATTTAACAGAGTATAGCAAGACCAGACAAATCCCAGGCAAACGGACGGACAACGGGTTTTCGAATCAAGTGCCGAAAGAAAGCTTGTACTTGACGTGACCTATGATTGGACTTGCCCAAGAGGAAACTGACTTGGGACTTGAGATTTGAAGGTGAAGACTCGAGACTTGCTTGAGACTCGCATGTGTGACTTGCTCCCATGTCTGCCCTGGGGTGACACCTGTCTTACAGAAGATACAGGATAATGTTGGAGATCAGCTTCCGGTTCTCTCTTTTGTTCATCTTTAACTCACCCACACTTTATTCCTCCCCTCTCAGGACGGGCTCATGACAGGACTTTAGTGGAGAGTTTCCACAATTCCCACTGTTCTCGGGACCTTCCCTCTTGGACCATTTGCACATTCTCCGAAGTGTGCGACGCCCTCTCAAGCTTTCGCCAGCCAGAAGCCAGAAGTAGATAGTAGTGGGTGCTGGGTGATGTGTTCATAACTCTTCAGTGTAGAGCAGGGAGCTATCCAAAGCACATTTGAGGGTTTTCACACGCAGACCATTTTTGGAAGACAAAACTTTAAATTGAGAAATTGATTTTGTGTAAGTGTGTTTAGCGAGGAAGTTTAAATGTGATTTAAAGATGAATCTAGATAAATTAGGTTGCAGGGTCTAGAAGAAGTGATTTCTATTAATAGTTTATTCTTATTTCGCTCATCTCAAGGTATTTGACTTCATTACTATTCATCGTTTCATATTTTCCATCTTTGATGACCTGATTTCTTCACTACACACTAATCTTCAGACTAAGCATGAAGGCACAATGAAGAAACACTGTGTGCCAGTCAGTGCTTCATTCTGGCATGAAGACCAGATTTTAAGTCACAACTTTCATATGTTTACATGTATTTAACTCTCATAAATGCCCGACTCAATGAAATGGTTCTCTCAATGTGGAGAACTGTCCTGATGCAGAAATGGCAACTGAAGCTGGCTGGAGCTCACATGAGCTGGCGAGTGTTCATACTTGTGGTTTACAAGGTGGCCAGTTCGTACCTGTTGTGGATATGTTTTTAATTCAAACTAATGGATTTTACAAATATACAAAGTAAATAACAAGGCCTTTTACTCTGTGTTTTTTAACAACCAACAGTCCAATAGTATCCTAATAAAACCCCAATTTCTCTCAGTATTGTGTTAGTTAACATCAAGAGTCTGAACACTGCCTAAAATTCCTGGGGCAATGTTTCCGCCTGTCATGCTGCCCTGAAAACCTTGAGTTTCACTACTTCCATCTGGTATTAAACCGAGATTGGCCAAGGACTTGGACTTGGTCAGCTGTGCTGTGTCATTAATAAATCTGTCTTTGTATCTCACCTTCTACTTCCAACTGTTGGAAGGTGACAAGACACAGTGTGTGTAAGATGTTGCGTGGAAATATGCAACTAATCTATGTAGCCACGTTCGCCGTTTCCAGCCAGAGATGCCAACGTCAGCAAATACCACTGGCACAAGCTAAACCAACCTAACCGTAATAGTAGTTCCTTAACTATAATATATGACTCTGTACACTCGCGAAGGATCCTGTTGAGGCCATGGGAAACCTGGGTACACTATACATCTCACAGCGACTCCAGACGTTATACCTACAGTGTGGAATGAAAGCAAAGCTAACAGAAGTGTAGAAGACCGGAACAAGAATGCAGTGAGTAATTTCATTATGTGCGCGAGATGACGAAGAGAACACTTTGCTTGTCTCCAGTGATGCAAAAGTAGATCGTCCATTACATAAGAATTCAGGATGTTAACCGTTGTATTGAATCGTGGTATCAAATTAACGTAAGCATAATACAATGGAATCATAGGCAGGAGAATAGAGTCGAGACCAATGAAGATGCACAGTCCGAGCAGCAACCTCATCAATCAGCTTATTCAAAACACAGTAGTCCAATATATTTAATCCAGAGTAGCGTTGGATGACAACAGAGAGGAAACTTGTGGGCGAAGCAGAATCAGAGATCGAGAAGGACCACAAGAGTCTGGGGAGGACTGGAGACATGCACATCGGCAGCACCAGAAAAAAAAAAAAAATAAGGAGAATAAGAGCCACTTATCAACTTAAAACACTGACAATGTCAGGGAAATCCACACATGAGTTATCGTGGAACGAAGAACAATAAACAGCAGTAGCAGCGGCGGCCAGTGCCAGGTCTGAAGACGTGAACTCTTGCATGCATTCTGGGGCGCTGTTTTTTGGGTTTTTTTCAGAGCTGCCGCAGGGATGATTGTAAATTGCCTCCAGCCATTCACACCAAGTTCTGTGGAGATAAAGAAAAAAAAAACATGGATGGGGATGTTGATAAACAAAATTAAACAGGAAACATATTTACAGAATGAGACATATACAGGACGGGGGTCAAATTTTGCTCTTGTGTTTTGGATCATTCTCCTGTGACAGATCCTAAGTTCTCTTCAGCAGCATAATTCAAGATCCCATTGATCTCCACCAGTCTTCCAGTTCCTGAAGCAGCAAGCAGCCCCAGACCATCTATATATATATGTGGATCTATGGACCTACAGGTACCTGTTTCAGACACACCGGTGTCCAAAAAGACGTCACCAGAATCACATTCTCGGTTTTCAAACTAATTGGCTCACATTTACGCAATGACCTACTGGCAAAGTGGCCTTGTCAGCTACCCTCAGCTACCAACTCCTCCAGTGGGACTTGATTGTGGTGGGCGGCATCCTGCCCCAAACCCTCAAACACAGCATGTTAACCTTTCCCTCTGAGGAACAGACTGCTGCTGAATGCACAAAAGTGGGCTTGACATTAAGGAGAGTGAATCTGCTGGCATTGAAAAGACGCCTAGGTGTGTTACTACAAAGACCTTTAGCAGAAGAATGCGTCAGCAGAAGTTCGTATATCCAAGACCCTGGAGGCCTGGGGATAATTCCACTTCCCCAGCTCTGACTTTTATTCACCAAGTATAGAGATCAGATACCAACTGGGAGTCCACCTGGTTCAGAGCACAGCTTAGGTGGGACTATATATGGCAGTTCTTATATGGGCTTAGACAGCAATTAAATGACTAGCTCTCCTGAATTGCTGCTGAATCTACGCAACTTGCATGGACAAAATAGTGAAGTGATACATCTTTGGCTGGTGCGAGGAATGGAAACTATACAGTATGTATTGTTGTGGAATTTCTTGACTTCCAAAAAGAGAGATTTGTCTTCTGTGAATATTCACTGAAGAATCATTGCAAAGAGAGTGAGAAGACAAGTTCACAGTAAGTTAGAGTTAGTGTGAACAGTGTCACTTTTCATTACTCTGAAGTAACACTTACAGTAACAATTATTTTCCCATCACAGAATCTATAGACACAAAGCCAATTTGAGGACACAAACTTTCGTATTATATTGTCAGGATTGCAGCCTAGGATCATTTTCTCTGATTCATTGGCCTAGGAGAGAACTTGAAGCAGGTATCTGAAGCAGATACCTGTTACATGCCTAATTTGGTTGGTGTCCATCCAAGCCACCCCTTATGATTAGAGAAAACATGCTATTGAAAAGATTCGGACTCTGTGTGTCACGTTGCATGAAAACATTCTCAGCTCATATGCTTGGCTTCTCATATAAATGATCTATTTTATGTTGGTTCGTCTGTGGTTTAAACATTGAGATCAAAACATGGTGTCAGGAATAGCTGCGGAATGTTGAAGTTCAGTTCAATAAATGATGGAAAATACACCTGGATTTCATGATACCATGCTCTATAACATCCGCAAACATCATGGTTCTTAGACAGGGAACAGGAAGGGGCTGAAACGTTGATCCCTCATTTCTACCGCACACTGTCTCACTCTCGTCATGCAGTACAGTACATGTCCCACACAATATTCCCATACTATGTTTCCCCATTGCTCCTGACTTTCCCATGTCTCCATCCTCTTCTGGAACTCGGTGGTTGGCTTCACAAAACATCAACATTTGTCTTTTTCTTTCCTGGCATGAATCAATACTGGAGCTCACTCAGTTGATTCAACTTTTTTTCAGCATAGCTTTATCAACTCATTCCCTCGCCTTCATCCAACGCATCACTCCCATGGCATCATGAATTGGCGTTAAGACAGTAGACTTTTGCATCCTGAATTGACGACAAAGGCAGCAATCTGTGTTGCATGTTGACACCGAGATGTTTCAGTGTGGGATGGCTTCAGAGTTGTGCAACCCATGTAGCATTCCAGGCAGAATTGCACACTCGTGGTGGGGAGTGCAAAGCACAGAGAACCGCTCTTCACTGAATTATATTGGATACTAGTTGGTACTAGTAGTTATGTATCACTCCTTGCATGTCTCTCCTTCTTACTGAGGGCCTTTAAATAGCAATTCTAAGTTTCTTATGGCTAGAACGAAAGGAGCGCCACCCCATGCATTGCCTAATCCCTACTACCTTCATCTTTCTTTTATGTGACACAACGCGGAATATGTGCTCAATTGAAAGCATCTGCATCAACGTGCAACGCCCTTTGGACAATACACAATATATATTATGCCACGAGAATGAGGATGTATTGCTTCATCACTAGTACTTAATACACTTGATACATATTTAGAAATTGATGAATTAGTCAGCAAGTATTTGACTCTTTGAGAATAGATGGGACCCTGAATAAGGTATGGTTTTATACAAGAGAAATGTGTCCGTGCACTAGTTGACCTCTGAAAAGTTTTACCCATAAATAACAAAAAAACAAAAGAAAAAAAAAAAAAAAAAAAAAAAAAAAAAAAAAATATATATATATATATATATATATATATATATATATATATAAACAATCAAAAGACAAATACACGCACGTTACGTACGTTACATCATCAACTTCTAGTGACTATGTAGATGCTGCAAACACCCATCACACATATGTGGGCCACATGGGACACCATCTCACGATATTTAATCTTAAGAATGGCACAAGTACCTCTGAGCAGTGACCGGCATACAACCCTCTACTATTGTAAAAAAAAGGTTAAGAGTGGTCTGATGGGAAAAATGAAATCCAAATGAAGACATATCTGCAGAGACAAGGCTCAGTAAATCAATTATGCAAGAAACCGCAGGAAGTGAGGAGCAAAAAATGGCAGCAGGTGCTCTGGAGTAATGATTCAATATTTGAAATATTTGGCTGTGGCAGACGGCCTTTTTTTTTTAACCAATAGGCATGTGAGGAGTGCAATAATGAGGAAACGGTGAGGCACAATGTGGAGACCTGGCAAAGAAATCCATTCAGAAGCTCACCATTATCTCTCTTGAACTTAACATACATAACTTTGAACATGCAGCAAATCATAATTTAACAGTATTTTTTTTTTTCAAAAGATTTGACGCACTTTTAACACGCAAATAGAGCTTCTACACATCACTGTGAATTGACATATTATTACAAACCATTGCGCTGTTTAATAAATTCTGCCAGGTAATTGAATTTTCACTTCCGTTCCTAAAACTTGACAAGTCTTGACTTAACTTGAGTTGAGACGGTGACTCCACATGATGGGACACAACTAGACACGACTTGACGTGGAGACTTGACGGGGCAAAACAAGAACGATGACTTGACTGGATGAGACGGGTCGATCAGACTGTTACTTGACATGGAGACTTGACTCTACTTGACAAGACGATGACTTGACTAGACAGGTCCTTGACTAGATGTGGTAACTTGACAAGAAGACGATGGAATGACGTTGACTTGACGAGTCGAGACACACAGACAGGGGGACAGAGAAACAGAAGGACACGAAGCAAGACACAAGGTGAAGGGATCAGAGGGAGTTAAATTCATTTCAGAGGAAATTATATATATATATATATATATATATATATATATATATATATATATATATATATATATATATATATATATATATATATATATATATAACCCTCTTCCCAGCAGGCTTAGCCATCCATCTAAGATTCTCAATGTTGAAGCTGGAGGTCCTTTATTTCTGCCCAACATAAAACCTGATGAACAAAGGGTCAAAACATAGATTCCTCTGCTATTGACTCCAGGGTAAATAATGATTATGTAGACTTAGCATGTACCCATCTAAAATGTTTCAACATATACGAGATTCAAAGTAATGTCCGTCACTCAAAAAAGTCCAACGTTGTGCAATGTCAACTTACTTCAATGTTACTTTGCATCAAACGACGACATAAATGAAATGAATGGCTACATTTGGCCTCTCTCCTAACAGACAATTGGTGTGTACCTTGCAGACTCGGTGTTGAATCACCACCTGCTGTTCGTCCTCTAACTTGGAGAGGATACTTGTGAAAATTTAACACCATGACATTTCAAGAAATGCCTTGGATGTTTCCAGGCACCGAGTTCTTCAGTCAAACCATCGCTAAAACAATATATGGCATGTCCTGCCCAAAATGTTGACTGGCTGCTGCCAAACATTTAACAGTAGTGAGTAAGTTTAGACAATAAGTAATAAGTAAGTTTAGACAATAGTATTTGAATGACATGACATAGTATTCAGTAGAGATATCACTCTGGACTATGTGGGCTCCAGACATTTCACATTCACCAGCAAATGTGAGAAAGTGCAGGAAAAGTGCATGTGAGGGTAAACTTGAATCATGTCTCAAGCGGTTTCAGATATTGGACTTTGTCATTCATCCTGAATGACTGCAGAGCCCTCGCAAGGACTGCACAGACACCTTGGCATTGGAGGGGTTCTTCACCGATATTACACAGAAACAGCCCACTCTTTTCAACTGACAAAGTGTCCTTTCAATTTTGTTGTACTCGTTGAGTGGCAATAGAAGTGCTTCTCTACTGTAATTTTGGTGCAGACATCAGAACATTCTCCAGTGTTCAGCTCCATTGCCGGACAACACGGCAAGTGTTTGAAATATTATCAACGGAAGATGGAACTTTTCCCCAAGTGTCTATATCGTTGCACCAATGTACCATATTTGCTGTCAAGTACATTAGTGCTCTACTGCAACACAAATAGGTCCACAGCAGTTGAGAATTGTCCATGCTGGTCATAACAAAAGGCACGCATGAAAAGCTGCTGAAATGCAGACTAATAAAAACATGCTCTTTTTTGTATGTTAATGCAGAGCGGCAGGCATTGTTGCACTACCTTGTAAAGCTTGTTGGATTTTTAATTATCATGGCCAGCAATTACCACAGTTGGTACTCCAATTATAAGCTACCATCATGAGACAGTATTGCATCTGACCTCGCCTGTTTGTACCTCGGTCAGCTCCTCCAAACTACGATCAGCTATTTCTCTCGCCATCAAAGCAAAAATTCCTTTCATTAGAACCCAGTCCATGGTGAGTGTTTAAAGACTGAATGTGCCAGGGAGGCTACGGTGTCTGTGAAGACACACACAAGCGCGCCCGTCCATGGCCGTGCACGCTCACACACGTGTGCTACATATTGATAATCCTGCTCAAACAGGAGTTTGCTCAGTGGAACACTTAGAATCCGTGCAGCATCATTAGCGTGCTAGCTTGCCAGGGGCTATGGGAAAAGGGCTCCCGCACACAGCTCGGGCAGCTCAGTGTCTTCTGCAAAGCCCATGAGGTTCATTATAGAGACACAAGCTCCTGTAGCCAGCACATTGTGAACCAGAGGAAAGTTATAATGGCGATGATTCTGCTGCCTGTATCTTTCACTCAAAAGGGATTTCCATTTGCTGGCTTCCCTTGTCCGGATTAACTAATGGTACAGAGAGTCCTCCAGGCATTTGATCATTATCTTATTGGGAGAATTACCACCGGGATTGAGTACGCCCGTCTTTCTGAAAATGATTTTCTCCCATGATAGTTAAATAATGAGAAGCCGTATTTGCAAGGCTGTTTTATATCCAAACGCCAAGTTTAGGTCTAAAATGTGTGGCACCGGTGTCTTACCACATCCCTACCAAACCATACCATAATGGAATTCTAGAATTTGGAAGAGCAAATAAAAATAGGAGGGCGTGGATGTCGCCATTGGCCAATATATCGCCAGGCTACTGAGATGCAAGAATTGTGGCTCTGCTACAATGTTGATCTTTGTTGATATGGAAAGTATTTCTCCCCACTAACAGAATAGCTCATAGTTGTTCACCTTATAGCAAGATAATGCCCCAAATATTCTATATCACATCCCCTGGCTTAGCAATGGGATTGATGGCGGTAAAGGTAGCCTTGCAGTTTTTACAGCCAACCACTGTGTGCATCATGCTCTATATTACCGAAATGTATAAAGCAGATTTTAGATAAAATACAACACAACATCTGGAGCTTCAGCTTCATAAGCAAGTTTCTCCGACAGCGCAACATTTACTATTCAAGCAGCTGGGCTCTAACAAATTAAAGTTCCTGAAGTTTGGGAAAATTATCTTTTTTTTCTAGTTTCTTTCAGATGCAGCCACATCTGCATCTTTGTTCTGACAAGTTTCCAGGCCACCTTTTTTCCTCACATCGTAATCATGTTTGTCACAGCACGTAGGATCTGAGCTACAGATACTGTTAGAGGGACTGCTTGCTTTCCTTCCACAGGTGAAGGAGTGGTGAATTTGAGGGAGGTGCATCAGGTCTAACTGTCGATCCCTGGGAGTCGACTTCTGAGAATGTGTGGTGAGATGTGGTCATCGCGATCAGGCACACCGGAAACAGGAGCTTACTGTCACACCACCGACTTTAGCTTGCTCTGTGTCCTCCTCTGTCTGATATGGACGGTCATCATGTCCGTGACGGTGACAGCCAGGTGAAGATTCAGCAGCTTGAAAAATCCCATCAGTTTCGGAAGTAAGTCCAGTAATACCCGCTCTGCACTATATTTTTTGTCCGGCAAAGAGGCAACAGGAAATAAAAAAGTGGTTGTTTAGAGTGGCCAGACAGGCATCTGTGAACCCAGACAAGCAACACCCTCAGTCTAGTCAGAAAAACTGAACTTTACAATGTTGGTATGTTGTTCAGCCTGAAGGAGAGCCATGCTGTCGAAACATGGAATTACTTCCTGTAGGATCATGAAGGCTTGGATCATTTGAATCCAGCTATGACTCAATCTACATTGCCAACATACATTCAACATATTTTCTTTCATTAGAGTAACAAGTCTGAACATAATTATCTTCTATATCTCTAAAGACTCCATTGAAGTGAGAAGAAAAAATAAAATAAAATAGAACTACTGTTTGGGCTGAATGAAGGAGCAAAAAAAAAAAGAAAAAGCCTCATGCCAAATCGGCTCTCTCCTTCTCGCTTAACCCCTTTTAGAGTTTGTCGCCACCATCACCGCCCTCCCATCTTGGGAACGGTGTCACTTTCACAACTCTGATGCGAAAGTGCTGTCAATGCACGCCTGACGGTGCAGAGAAATTTCAGAAAGTGTCTCAAGTAACCCTAGACTTGTCAAGTGTAAGTGCAACATATCCGGAACAGAACATCCCCCGCAAGTCTAAAAACTGCCGCTAATTGAGCTTTTGCAGGATTTGAAGTGTCCAGTATCAAAAAACTTTCAAGTGGAAAAGGATCAGGTTGGACATATCAATGCTTTCAACTTCCTAGCCACACTGACAAACACCTTTTACTGCAGACCTTCAATGCAAAAAGATCCAACATGGTCTGCACCACGAGTCTCACAGAAGACCACTGTAGTCTGTTCCATTTAGCCAGTCACTTATGGGCTGGAATCATCATACAAAGAGCAAAGAGGTTTTCACTGATCGAACACCTACACTTGTGTCAACTCGAATGTAGCCATTTATCTCAAATCTCTGCGAGGTCATCACAGAGAGAACGCAGGTTTCCAGCTGTACTTTCTGTGGTATAAGTGTTGTGTTATTATAAATAATTCCAAAGTATTATTTAGAACTGATATTTATTGCATTAAACTCAACCTTCCCCCATCTTTTTATTTATTCATATTCATTTATAAAGACAACCTTTAAAATGTCATCTGCCAAGGATAAAGGCAATGCAGAGAAAAATTAAAAGGAGGGAGAGATATTCTTCTAACTGATAAATGCTCCTGAAAATTCACGGTAAATTTGAAGATAAAACGATAAATCTCAATATGGCTGTTAAATAGATCATAAGTATCAGATTAAATGCTATCAAGACAAATATCTAATTAATAAAAAAATAGTTGTATATCATAACAGACTTCAACAGGCTCCGTCCCAGATGAGCCGCCAATAGTAACATGTCCTAGATTTGGGAATAGGGAAGTAGCAAATGGCTAGAGCTGGGTCATTAAATTAAAGTTGTTGTCCCTAACAAAAATAAAGATGACAGTGATCAGCATAAACAAGAGGAGAAGCTCTGTTACCTCAAAAGGGGGAAGTCCGAGCTGGGAATGACGTCACAGCTGAGGTCAAAAGATGATAATGACATCTACGAAAGATAGTCTCACACATGCCATGTCAAGATAAACACCAGTTCTTGATAAATACACCCTCTTTTTGCAACTAGAAAACCTGCCGGATGGAGAGGATTCACAAATTTGCATAATGTCTTTGTTTCCGTTGGAGTATTTCAATGATTCATAATGTCGACTTTCAGGGAAGCCATCTTGGAGTGCGTACTCAGGGTGGTGACAATTTCTGACTGGGAAACCCTGCATCAAGTGATGCCCCTGAGAGTGCGGTTTAACTGGGACCTTCTCAGTTCCGAACACAGCTGGAATGCACCATATGGCTTTCCAAAACTCCAGCTCCAGCTGCTTGGTGGCAGAGGAACCAATGATGGCTTGTGGGAGGCCATAAGGAGACCCAGGTGGAATGGGTCACATGGTAAAAAAAAACACAGTATGAATGTAAAAGGAAGATAAATTTTGCTTTTCTGTGCCACTGGACGGGTCAGCAGTCTATTCCAGTTGCTCACCTGACTTCTTGAGCCGTGTGACTCCATGCACATGACAGAGATGATGATGAGTGACCAAGGTGCAGAATGTCTTAATGCTGTGCTTATTTCCACAAACTCTACTCCAGTTGGCTGCCTCTCCTCCCCAAATTAATTCCGCTCCCTCAAGGAAATGAAATGGGTTTCAGGATTCCTTCAGCATCTATGTCATCTCCACAGTCTTCAGTGATCATTAATTAGTCTGAGTGTTTTATGTATTTATGATTGTTTTGATGAAGTGCCAGCGAGTGAGTGAGTGGGGATAGCAGGAAATGTGTGCAGCACAGCAGAGGAGGGCAACACGTTTGGATAAATGATGTGCTAACATGCAATCTTGAGAGAGAGCGTGTGTATTATTTATGGTTGTTAACAGTCATGGCTCTGAAGCAACCAGGAATTGAGGAATGGAGACCCTGGGCATTCATAGCATAGTGGTGCCATTATGCCATTCAGGATTCAGGATTTTATGTCCCCTGCACAGGGAAGCAAACGGGACACTGACACAAGTCCCGTCAACACACATAAAAAACTCTCGTAAGAAATGCATAAATAAATAAACATTATTCATGCATTATACATCAACTATACGTGCACATACATGGTTAAATGAAGCCCTGGATTTTCCTGTAAATCTTCTTTTTCTAATGCAGATTTCACACCCCTATCGTCTCCTCACTTGAAACTGCCATGCCTTCCATCTTCAGCAAACACACAAGATGCAGACAGACAGTCAGGAGGCTGTCAAAGGAAAAGCCTGAAAGAGAGGTGCTTAGCGAGGAGAAAGAACATTTAAGTGAGCTTTTCATTTGACTGTAAATCTGTTGCTATTTTACTGGCGGTGGGAAAACTAATTAAAACGAGACGGAAAGGTCACTGTGGCAATTCTTCAGGCAAATGTCAGGGTAAATAGAAGCACGCCAAATCTCTCTGACACACGTATTTCACCCTGACTCTGCAGCACGCCGGGTGCCGTCTGCCTGCTAAACGCTTAAAAACGGCCCTCCCTCCCCACCGACTATTCTGTTCGCACATGCAATTCAGCCATTCGAACACACTCTCTATCCTGTTGCAATTTTCGGAGGTTATAGTCTGTTCCAGTCCCTGCGCTCCATTAAGCATCTCTAATACCACTTCTTTAACTCCCAGGCGCTGAAATAGGGGATGATGACTCCTTAAAGACCCCGCAGCTTCTGGAAAAAGCAGCTCTGAATGTTATATACTCCACAGACTGCCTTTTTTTTATTAGCTCTAGGTTCCAATTTCTGTGTTCCCCAGACATCCATCTCGGCTGCATTGCTCACTCTTGATATTTCACCGTAGCCAGATGCCACATTAGAGGAGGCATCGCTGTTCACCCTGCTAGCAACACTCGCTTTTGTCTCTGAGGACTGTGAACGCCAGGAAGGGAGGAGGATGAGCGTGGAGTCAAATGATCCGTAACGTATTATTTTGTCATTTGAAAATAGCATTATAAAGCCAAGCGTTTCAACCGGAGCCTAATTCACAGCATTTCTTCAGGCTCTGCCGTGGCATTTCCTGCACAATGCGTTTTCCCTGGCATTATTTAGTCAAGTGCGAGTACATGTGTGTACTCATTTGTATTTTTGTACAAAATGCCAGACTGGATTGAATAGTTTTCCCTGCAGCCTGCTGTCTTACTCAAGGACACTGGACACTGGTGGACAGCAACATTTTTTGTCCAGATCGATCGGGTGACCTTTTGGTAGGAAGAAAAAGCACGACTTGCCACCTGCCTCCCAACTACCGCCCTTATTTCACACTTCCATAAATGGCTGAGAAGGTGAACTTAAATGACATCTAATACCTTTAACATGATCCTATTACTCAACGCTACTCTGCTGGCCTGCTGACAATAATGCTGACAAATCTGTGTGAACTGTAGTTGCAGTGATCCCATTTGCACCAAGAAGATGGTGAAATCTTTAAGCATAATCCTTTTAATGGCATCGTTTTCATGTGGCAGGAGAGCAAGCGCCTGATCTCCCACGTCCAGCCGATCGATGCGCGCCCTCTGCGTATTATTACCAATCCCTACAAAATAATGCAGCTTTCTGAGCACACGAGCCTTCACATTGATTAGGAATGCAAGATAAACTTCAAAAGCAACTTTAAAGCTTCCCAGCCCAGAGAGATTGCTTTGTGGTTCGTCTAAATCCTGGAAACCTTTTCCCTCCCAGGCTGTTTCCAGTCATTTGTATGCGAGGAGCAGGGTCCTTCCCAGGCTTCATCCAACACTAATCGATGGAAAGACTGTGCCAGGATTTCTTGTCACTCTGCAAATTAGGGCCCTCTGTCAGCACTTTTTCTGTTGTACCTTTAAGACGTGTTTGAAGGAGTTAAGGGGGATGTAAAAAAAAAAAAAAAAAATACAGGGTGTAATAGTCCATTTCCATGCAAATTGGTCCACTATAAGTTTGCAACATGTACAAGACGGTGGAGGTTAGAGGAATGAAAGCTTGTCACACTTTCTGGCCTGGTAACTGGATATTGTGTTATCAAAGTCGACACATTGGATTTTTGTATTACCAGAATTTTGTTGACATTTTGGGAGCTGGTCCACCAAGAGAGGTAAAAATGGTATTGTTGCAAAAAAATCTTTATTGCTGTTGTTGGCTCAGTTAGTTTGAAATGACAAACATTCAGATGATGTTCCTATTCATTCCACCGTTGTATTGCGCTTTACCCTGATCTAAATGGGTGTGCTTTTTGGAAACGACACTGTATACTGGACAATCCAAAAATATTGTGGTAAAACATATCTAAAGGGAATTGCGTAAACTCTGTGTATATGTGATTCATGCTACAGGTAGGAGGAGCCATAGGACTGCCGCTCTATGAATCATGAAGTGAAGTGGGAGGGGCCTCTGCTGCAGGCTGAGCGTTGATGCAGATTTATGAATGCAGGTTAATAACATGGAAATGTTATTTTGATTCAAAGCTAGCCTGAAAGTATGTCAGATCTGCAGGAAAAAAAAGAAAAAAAACAAAAAAAGACCCCTTTAAGATTGTTAAACGGTTGTGCAGACTAGACTTAATACAAAATAGGCACAGTACAAAACAGGGATCAGGTGGAGACCAGACTTTATGACTCAGCTATTGTGTGTATTAAGTGACACAGGAGACTTTTTTTATTGCATGTTGATGCATTATGCGTTTTCAGTTGAAGCACATCCATTGTGGTTCTTGACTCTGTAGGCAGCACATCATACATAAAAAAAAAGATGGTAGTTGGATACTCAGGTTGTTCAGTTATATCACTGTGTATGTCATCACCGTGCAAAATAGCTATCACTGTATCATACTTTCAGGTGCATCGCTCATGTTGCCAAGGAGTATGCACCGTGAGTGGCAACATAAGGTTCAATGTAACATCATTTGTAAAAGAACAGTTAAACACACGAGTGTGACAAGCTGGTGATTCTGTTGACTCAGTTGATGGTGAAATAAGAGCAGTCCCAACTGCTCCCAACTACAAACTATTTTGGGAACATTCCAAATGAAGATCATGACTAACCCCATGTAAACCTTATACGTGGACCTATTATTGAGGATGTGGGTGAGGTGCGTGTTGCTGTGAAGCAGCAAGATGATGGAAGCAATGACTCTACGATATTGAACTGTCGCAGCACTCTTCGGGTCACAAAACATTCTGATACAGATCAACTTTCAAGAGCTGGCAAGGATTCTGAATTGACAAACACACAAACACAAAAAAAGAGGTTTGTCGCAATAAAACTCCCAAATAGAAGATACAAAAATAGATGCAGCGAAAGGTTAACTCTCTGAGAGAAAAAAAAAAAGCTTAGGCTCAGGCTCGCACTTGTGGCAGTAACTTTGCATAATAATACATAATAACAAAGAAAAACAAAACCATCATTTATGAAAATATTACATTGATCGAACAAGCTGAAACCTAAAATGGATTAAAACTATGATATTATTATAATTATTGATATTACTTAGTGGAATATGTGTGCAGGAGTGAATATACCCAAATGTTCATTTGGGCACACTTCAACGATGAGATGACTTCAGCCTACAAACAAATAAGTGCAACATTACTCTCATGGGAAAAGCTCACATTTAAATGAAAGGCAACAAAGTCATCTCGGGATTTATTGAATTCCTTCATGTTTAATACTCCAGATTCGTTTTAAAGTTTGTCCCCCAACAGGATTAGACAGAAAATGCCACAAAGTTTGTCTAAAATGGATTGTGTTGCTTGAAAATTATACTCATGATGAAATACTCTACTTGGAGAAGCCAAAGAATATATGAAATGAATGAGCAATTGCAGAATGAGTTGTTGTGAGGAAGAAGTTTAAAAAACATTTAAAAAAAAGTGCTTCCAATTAAATAAAACTAAGTCTGAAAAAGACAATTTGTTGCCCCGGAAAGTTAAAATAAACCTCTAAGTTCAATGAAATTTTTTTTTTTTTTTTTTTGACACAGCAAGTATTTGTCAAAACACAAACATAAACAACACACCATTTGTAAAATGGTATCATATTTAGATCAAAGTACTGTTGCGGAACCAAACGGTGCTGAAAAGAGAAATCACTCACTTGTGGAGGTCACTCAGGCCAGCTGTGTCTACACATGTGCATTTCCTCACACACTTGCATATCAGCAGCTATTCACACAGGTGACAAATCCAGTCCCCGGTGTATGTTTGGCGCTGAGATTTGCTCGGCCGTGGCTAATAGCATCAACTCTCGCTAGAGAGGGCTGATAGCATTTTGTCCTACTCTCTGTGCGCCGCCACTCTCCCGGGTGCTGCCCAGTGACCCATCTCTTTTGCTCCGTCACCCGGAGACAGAGAGGGCTGCTTTGATGCGGCATCAATCTGAAATCCTCTGACACTTATTGACAACAAAGGACAAGCAAGATGACGATGGCATTGCTAAGCATATACTCCGCACTCCTGATCCCGTCAACAGCAGTAATTACGGTCCAAATGAACTTTTTTGCATTTAGTTTGTGAGTCAACTTTGGGGCAGTGAGACATACGGCGCTCATTTGAACATATTTCCATACACATAAAGTAGCTCCAATTTACTGTTGTACTGAAACCGCATGAAACAAGAAACTGCCACTCTCTTTCTCATTCCAGTTGTATTTTGTAAGGGAGAGAAATGTGGGTTTTAAATTAATTCACATTGCCTACAATTTTTTTCACTACATAAGAACATTTTATTCGACTGTACTGCACTTACAGTCCCATCCAAATGCTGTTTTTTTTTTTTTTTCCATGTTTGATTGTGAATGAAAACACATTTAAATGGTATTCCACAATTGATGTTGAGCAGTTGGCAACTCATAGAGAGGAAATATGAATGCACTATTGATGTTGTTAATTACGATCAAAATAAATAAGATATAAATAACTTGTCTTTTGATAATGTGACATCAATATCATGAGCATATTGCCCTGAAGAATAATAAGAAAGTCATTTGTTCAGTTCACAGATGACATTTCTGCTCAATAAGTGATCCATCTTCTGTGAAGTCAATAGTAACAGAGCTAATTCCATATCAGTGTCTTTTCTTCAGAGGATTAAATACACATATTTAAACACCCTACCCTCAACGGATGTTTAAGTGAAACATTTTATTGCGTTGTATGAGTCAGTTTTTAATAACTATCCACTTTACACACAACAGAGACTTCTTGAAACATTTTAGTTTAAGACAAAATTCAATAGAGTGGGCTCCTGCAAGATGACTACACTGCCCCGATTCTCATTTTGCTTCGATGTCACTTTGCGGACGCGTCAGTGCCGTGATGTGGGAAAAGTTCTATGACGTGTGACTGAAAAGATGTGTGGATTCAATAGCCTCCCATTATCTTTTAACAAACACAACAGATGAACTGATCAATGCTCAGCTCATCATCGCCCCATTGTGTCCAGCTCCGTCTTGTCGACCTCATGCAGTTTCAGAACCTGGATGACCTGACCTGGCGGTGGTGTCAGCTGAAACTCTCGAAATCTCAAAAGTGGTTGTCAAGCTTCCCACTGGATGACAGGATGATTGCCCTTTTCATCACAACAGTGAGGTCTTAACATGAGGCGAGTTCTCTCCCCCAGAATCTCAGGAAACCAGGAGAGGAAAGTCTGACAGGATCAGGATAAATGACTGAATGATGATATAACTGTACGCATAAGGTAACCGAAAAAGGAATAGTAATAGAAACGGCCAATAAAGTTGGTGCATTTTGCTTTTGAGATGAGAACTGAGTGTTGCACGTATTGATAGAGATGTGAAAACAGTTATCAATAATAGAAGAAATATGTCAAACATATCTGGTTCCAGCAGACATCACCAAGTGGTAGCGTTGCACTGCACTGTCAACTTTAGAATCAACGCACATTTTTGATAACTTTCGAAGCTTGTCATGGGCGAGCACCCGAATACTGACCTCAAATGAGCCATCCAGGGCCCTCAGATCCTCGGGTGGGTCTTAGCTGGTTTCGAGGAGTTAAGACTTTAATCGAAGGGCGACCAAGCTTTCTCCGCCAGAGCACCTTCGCTCTATAGTTACGTGATAAACCATTTGCCTACTGCCTTTGCTGTTGTGTTATTCTATGAATGTGCCTGTGAAGACACTCTCTGCTACATATATTCTCATTTCTGCTCGAGTTTGACTGAAAAGTTCTTATCAACAGAATTCAGTGAAATGTTATTATTAATATGTTCACTACTCCTTTGTGGTCGGGGCAGGTTGGAGCCTACTCCAGGTATTTTGGGAAGGGAAACACCCGGATCACCACTGTATGTATCAACCATTCGCAACCACACATGTTATGTGGAGACATTTCATTGACTTCCATGCTTTCCCCAGTTTCTCAACATAACTCAACATAACCATTCAAAACAAAAGTCTAACAATAACCAGAACTCTCAATCAAAATGACTGATTTATGATGATTTATTGTTAATGATCCATTTATGATTATTTTGAAGTTGTAATACTCAAAATGAGGCTTGCAGTAACCTTGTGGGGACCTGCAAAAGGTCCCCCAAAATAGCTGACAGTCCCCTCAAGCAGGTGCGTTTCCAACAACTGATCCCCACAAATATAGATATACATGGACACACACACACACACACACACACACACACACACACAAACACACACACACAGACATACACACACACACACACACACACACACACAAACACACACACACACACACACACACACACACACACACACAGACATACACACACACACACACACACACACACACACACACACACACACACACACACACACACAGATGTGTGGGCAATTTGGATCAGCCACTCCATTTTTGGACAAGTAGATAAAACCATAGTACCCGGAGTGAACCCACATAAGCTCTGGCAGAACAGGAAGGACTCAACTAGCCTGCAACCCTCGTGATGTGAGGAGTTTGCCACGACCCCGGTGTGGACCCCATCATTATTATTACGATTATTAATAATATTATTAAATGAAAATGCAGCACATATTTTGATGGTGAAACAATGATGAAAAAATACATACTCTGAGTAGGTGCCCTTATAGTCTGATCATTCCCTGCCTTCTATCCAAACTCATCCAAGAGCCTCGGAGGGTCATCGATGATTGAAACTCATAGAAGGTGCATCAGTCTGACACTGTGTGATAGACAACAATGCCCCAATGCTGGTTAACATGGATGAAGTTCTTGCAAAACAGTGTCTTTGTTGCAATGAGTGGAAAGAGCATCTTTATCACACATGGACAAACATCCACCATTCGACCTCCGCCTGACCCTAGTTTCTGAATAAAATCCTCTGGCCGTAAACACAGACACAATGTTATTCGTAATTTCCTTAAAGAATGTGGGAGACCCAGGCAGAGAAACCTTTTCTTTTAATGTGTGCCAAGGCAAAACAAAACTGGAGACCTTCAAGAAAATTCACAAAGTTAAAAAAAAAATGGATTAAATGGACTTTGGAAATATTAAAGCAGCATCAAGTGTGTGTTGTGTCATTATCCTGGAATTGTGTCATGCTGGGTCCCAATTGTCAGCGTGGGACAAAAGCAGGAACACTGAAAGGTAGATGATGATGCATTTTCCACACTCAAAGTTAGGTTGCACAGGGGTCGAGGCGAAAGAAAAAAACAAAAAGCAAAACAACAATAAAAATGCCACCCAAGAAAACCGACAACCATGAATTATCTGTGACACCAAATCCCACCTCACTTCCTCTCCTCTGTTTGTCCTCGAATGGAGCATCATTAGCCGAGATTCCATCAGCGTCAGTAGATATTGCCGGCTGCCATCTGTTTGACTCGCTGTTATAGTCGGGATTAATGGTGAGGGTGAGTTGCAACCAAATCTCCACCATGCAACCCATTACTGCTAATCTACATTCTGATCCTCACCCACCACCACCACGCAGAAGCAAATTGATTTCCTTTGGAGTTTTTTTTTTTTTTTTTTTTTTTTTTTTTCCTTTGATCTGATAGATTTCTAATGATGAGCTGTTTGTGGCTGAAACGTTTGGTTTTTGGCACCCAGAGTTTTATTGGGCATTTTATTTATTTTTATTTTTTTTTAATTCACAAATGCGTGACATAGCAATTGAAGACACAGACTTGTGTGGCATTTTACAATGTCATTTGCTTGTGATTGAATCTCTCATTCTATCACTGATAAAAAAAAAAAAAAATTAATTAATTAAAAGTTGCTGGAAAAACCCTGCCACAAAAAGTTCTGTTCTGCGGCACGGTTGATGACGACATCAGGTTGCTTGTTTGGCAATGTGTAGTAAAATGTCACGGCAGATGGTGACCGATTGGTTGTTGACGGTGTTAAACATGTATCTTGTTCTTCAACAGCTGTATGAATGGAGGTATTGAGAAGGGTCTGTTGGTGATAAACCCAACTGAGTTTGTAGGTAATGGATCCCGATCAGAACTGAGTGCTGAGTAAAGGTGGTACCAACTCTCCACTGGAGTATTGAAAGACAATTAAACTGCGCACAAATAAAATTCTTCACATGCCAGACAACTTGGATCAATCACTGGAAATCGACCTTCAGGAGAACAAAGTACAAGACAAGTTACTTCGATTACACTTGGGTGCGATGGATTTCTCTCCCTAAATACCAACAACAACCAGTACAATTTACTATTGCAGTCACATTCCATTGACCTAACATTGCTGGAATGAGCCAAATATTGTGTTGTCATCCCCAATAGAGCAAAATGAATGGCTTCTGGCCAAAGAAAATTGTACACTTCCCCTGTAATATGAATACATTTAAGCATACATTGAAATATCTGATTTGCAAAGTCCAGTGCAATAGATCTCGCGGCTGCAGCAATTGACAGTGAACCTAATAGTGTGCTTTAGCCACACTTATAATTAAAAGACACATTGATCTCTTTTCCCATTGCATGGACCCTTACATTCCACATCCAGTTCCTATTTCCTGCAGGATTTATTTATCACCCGCAATGCCACTAGGGTGCTATCATTCACACTGTAAAGAGGAGAGAGAGCTCTAGGTACAAGTGGAGAGAACAGGGGAACTGGTGCTCTTTGTTCTCATACGTCACAGTCCAGATGGATGGGCCATTAGTGGACACCAGCGCACGGCCCAGCCTTGTTATGAACAGGTACGAGGGAGTGCGTCTCCTGAATTCTCAGTAAGGTTTAATTGTCACCAGAGAACATTCCTGAACGGCATTGCGCAACATTTTTTTCATCTACATGTAACAATATTGGAGTAGACACGAGCTAAAAACACTGAAGATCAGATTTTTCTAATATTTTATCTACATATCTAATATGTTTTAACTGAAAGAGGACTTGACTTATACAGATTCATATTTCCACCCATCGAAAATGCAGCGTTTTCAATGGGTGGGGCTTATGGACATTGTTTCAAGTATATATTTGAAATCTTTATTTTCAAAAGAGATCAGAAGTAATCATGTCAAGTCAGTATTCAGTCACTCAGTTGAACTGTCCTCTTTGCTTTCTGAAATATCAAAACACATTTGATGAAAACAGTTGAAGCCAATAAAAAGTGTCGTCTGCTGCTCTAAAAGAGAAAACATATATGACTGTGAGATAAAGCACTTTTATGACAAAAGGACAAAAGCAGCAGATCAATATGTACATAGCAGTTTGATATTTAGATAACTTGTGGTTGAGGATGGAAATTGAAAAACACTGAAGCCTGACAAAAAACTTTTCAGAAAATGTGATGCACTAAAACGCTGACAATAAAAAATATACTATTATAAAATTCAGTACCCCACTGACCATGGCAATAAATTTGATTCAGATTCTGATTCTGATTCTGAGTATCATCCTCGCAAACAGATCATGGTAAATTGAGGTTGCTCTGAGTCTCTGCTGGTGAAGTGTTTGTACGACTAATCCCCTCCGTTTTAAAGGTATAAGCACAACAGATCCAAAACAGCTTCAATTTTGAGAGGTCAGTTTCTTTGTAATGGCAGCAATGAGAAGATCCCCTTATTGGTGTGTCTTATAGCGCTATGCAGATAATCATTTAACAAACAAGGCCGCAGAATAAACGTAAAACAATAATTCAATAAAATCTATTGTGGCATATTCCAGCAAGGCCTGTGCAAATGCCACCTAAGTAATTCCAGTCACCTGAAGCATTACAGCAAGTCGATTAGCATGCAGGCAACTAATGCGTCGGGGGAGCTGCGGCGGCGTTCACAAAGACTTTCCTGGAAAACCTCAATATTACAAGCAATAGCCACTAATCGCCTAAATTCCTTTGCAAGGCACAAGGAGACAGTGCAAGTGAAAATCTTGATGGTAGTGAAGCCATGTATTTGACTGTACCGTTTACAGCGTGAGCTAAATAGATATAGTGAATTGTTTCATAAACACGGCCGTGTATATGTAGTGTAGCCAGAATGATTTATGTCTGACCAATACATGGCTCAAAATACTTTATTGATTTTAATCATTCTCTGCTCCTACTCCTAAGCAGGGTCACAGACACTATTGATCAATTATTGCTATTTTTCCCCTTTCTAATGGAGATAAATACACAGGCCGAATGCTGTTGATTGTATATTTCCCAAAAGACCCCTGTTTTTAGGCAGAATTTTGACCAATATTTACGTTGTTTAGCAACGTTTGTGCAAATAAAATGAAGCTTTATAATAGTAGCACATAAAAACAAGGAACATTCAATGTTATTTTGTTTACCTGTACCTGTTTCTAGAACAGTTTTTTTTTTAATTTTTTTTTTTTATGATGTCTAAAATTCTCTAACCAGTCAACAAATTGTTTGCAGAACTATCAGCTCTCAGAAAGTCTGCTTGTCATGTGATGAGTGCAAGCCTTGGCTTTGCCACAAACATTTCTACAAAGGTCCAGAAAGCATCTGAAAGCCCATCCATTTCACCTAAATATCCATCAGACTGGCACATATAAAATCAGGGCTTTGACTGAGTGGAGAATGAGTTTTTAATTTTTTAGTTTTTAGTGACATAGATGTACGTGTAGTTAACTGATAATTGAGATAATAGCAGAGCGGGACCCAAGAACAAACTGGCGAGCTGCAGGGACATACAGAAAATGGTCCAGATATGTGCAGAAGTGAAGGAAGAAAGGATGCAGATGGAAGTGGACACATAAGACCAATGAAGAACAATGAGAGGAAGTTGCCATGTCAAAGGAAGAAATGACCATAACGCATGACAACACACGCACATTGTCTCTCACCAGTGAAGGAGAATCTACAAATGGAGAAACCAAATCACATACTTCAACAGAACAAAGATATGGAGTCAGTGTACAAAATAGGGAAGAGTTTGTTGGGACTCAAAGACGCCACCTGCCACAAAGATCTGATGAAATTCAAGGTGCTAATGGTTGACAACAGGGTAGGAACATCACCACGGAAACCACGTAAAGATGGAAAGAAACACATGACAATACAATGTGGAACGAGAGGAAGATCCACACATTACCTTCCTGGCAAAGCCTTAGTTCAGTTTTATGATAGCACAGTGCCAAATCTACCAGATTTCAGAAGATGTGGATGGTGCTCATCGAAGCATAACCTATGGCCTACACAATAGGATGAAAGACAATGACCTTGTGTCCTCATGCTGCAGAAACAGTACTGAAATCCATCTATTGTTTTTGCCCAGTTGAAACAAAACATGACTCACATTCACTGAACAAGAACTGCTCTTCTGCCCGTACCTTTGTAATGTATTTGACATGATGAAAAGTCGTGACTGAAAGATATCAATGATGCAAAAACATGCGTTCCAAGTTACACCGTTACACTGGGAGCAACAACAACAATAGTCTTTAATGACCCAATGTGCAATCGTAAAAAATAACAAACAAAAAAAAACATCACAGTTAACATCAACCACTTTTATTGTCTCTCTTTTTCTTATTTTTTTTATGTTGCAAGCTTTGTCTCCAGAGGAAACGTCAGAGGTTCACATTCAGCCATAGTGAGACAAACAACTGTCTTTTCTGAACATCTGCACTTAGGTATCGGCCTATTAGTTACATGGATCATCGGCAAACACAGCTGTCACAGGGCAAAAAAAAGGCATCTGGATTTTAGTGAGCCAGAGGAATTTGCTGCATCACCACAACTTTGCAGCAAAATTGCACGTCTCACTGCTTGGCAAAGTCCCACTGAACCAAAGTGCTGTTTGGCTCATTTCCCCGTTGTTGTTTTCTTGTCCATTTATTATTCTTACATCTCAATTCTGAAGATTGATTGTGATGATAAATGATGGTGGAGAACTAGCTTGAAACTTTTGCAGTTTGTTTTTTGATTAAAGGCAAAACTATGATTTGTGGTCCACATATATGAGGAACACTGCTGCGGTGACCTTGTCAGAAGATGTCAACCTGTTGCAGTGTGTGTTACATTTGTTTAAAGCATTTGCACTCATTTAATTTGAAGTTATCAGTGCTCACTGAACCACTGCTGGTTCTATTCGAGTCTAATTCAATACAGGTACTACTCACTCCAAGATTTTGAGCCAATTCGTCACTCTGAACTGTTTTTGGTACTTTTGTACACCCACATCACATGACTCTAAAAATCGATTTGAGCCAGTCATATATATCCAATAAACTGGGAGTCAGTCTTCACCAGACACACCAAAAACAAATGGTATGCTTCACTCCAAATGTAAATGTTTTAACTGTGATGCGCCTTTTAAGGACATAAACCATTAACTGCTCTCAAATGAATGGTGAGAAAAACATTTTTGCCCGAGTTTCAGCACTGGGAACCGATGTGTCAGGCCCATAGAGGTCCAATTTTCATCCTGACTTGGGGGCTGGTTGAAACAAAAAGGTGTTCTGTGGAATGGTCAGGTGGTAACATCTTTTTTTTCCCCTCAAAAAATACATGATGTGATAGAAATTAAACAAAAACACGCATCCAAATCAAGTATGTCAGGATCTGGCTAGACAAATGTTGACATCATGGATGAAATCCACTTTATACTGAACAATTGGAGGCATCCGATCTGAGTCACTTACAGGGCTTAAGTATCTTTAAGTGAATGACTGTGTGGGTTTTGTGTCAGTGCAGCACACTTGGCAAGTTCCTCTGCATTCCACCCCACAGAAACAAAGGGGACACAAATAAAATAAATATATAAATATAAATATAAAACATAATAGTTATTAGTAGGAAAAGTCTGTGTGGTGTATTGTAGCACATGGTGTCACATCAACCAATAATGGTTGAAGGAAATAATCGTATGAGCAGAATCAATGCCGACATCCTGCCATATAACTGAAGGCGTGTGGAAAACACTTTCTTTACAATTAAACCTTCCAGACAAACTTGGTGTGACTAAAGTCACTCTTCATGCTTTTCCACTCAGAAATACCTGCCACCTAAAATGCCTGTGTGGCCCCAAGAGGGTCAACGATCAGTGGAACAGTCAAGAGACCGCATAATAATCACTTACCATTTCGGACAAGAAGGGATGCGGCAATCCAGAGGCCACTCTGCCACAGAGCGAGACAGAGTGGTTTGGATTGCAGCCCAGTCACAAAAGGTTACGCCGCTATAAATAGCTTGGATGGGGGTACTGATGAGCTCACGGGTGGTTTTAAGTGGACAATGGCGGTGAGCTGAGGTGTCCAGCCAGGGCCGCAGAAGATCAGACATGCCAATGATTGTGTTGCCTTTGCCTGTGTTATGTTTTTGACTTTGCAGGGTGTAGAAATCAGCACACTTCAGGACCTTGGCAGCAAAAGAAATGGTGGGGGGGAGCATGGTCAGAGATTCTGCCTGGATGGCAAGAACACGTGAATGAGTAATTTAGGAGAATACAGCGGTATATCATCATCATTATATTGTTTTTCTCTCTACCTTTCAGGTGGGAACATCAGGTGCCTTCATTTCAACTTCATATAATCCTTGACTTTACCTTTCCCTCACACAAATGATTCGAAGACATTCCACTGCCAAAACAGTAATACAGTGGTACCTTGGTTTATCGTCCCGGACTTCAAACAAATTGGTGTTTGAAGAGATTTATTTGCTTCTGATTTCGAACGAAAATCCAGAACTCGTACGCCCCACCAGAAAGCCGGAAAAAAAATAACGTGCGCGGGCCGATCAGGTGACCCACGACGCGCTTTGTTATTGTGTATAACGCAGCCTCTGGATGCAGACGTGTCCCGTTAGCTACATTTACTGACTGTTTCTTCTTCATATTGAGGTGTAAAACCTTTCCTGTCTCCCCACTGGACCGTGGTAGAGTGTCACAGGGGAGGTGCTCGCTCTCCACACCTCCGAGGCTGGAGCGCTCACTCCAGGGTTTGATGTCCTGTTGTGGGCTGGAGCTGGGACAGGGATGAGGCGAGTCTGGGACAGAGCGTTACTTGGTTTATGACTTTGTCACAGCCAAACTGCACAGAAGCGCACATTCAGAGCTGGACACGCACCGGGCACCTCTTCACTTCTGGAGAGACGTCACTCACTCAGCAACCCCTCCCACATGCAGCGGCCACACACATAGACGAACAGCGCACCTGCAGCAGACGCTCTACATTCACTACTACAAAAGACTATTTTAAGGCTTGGAACGCATTATTTCTTTTTCCATTCATTGTAATGGGAAATGTCTCCCCTGTGACACTCTATATATATATATAATATATATATATATATCTCCGGGACCTGTCTGTGCCTGGAAAAGCTTCATAGAAATGTGCATCCAGATATAATGACTGAATCACATCAGCTAACTCCTAAATGGTGAGGCTCAACTCTAACAGGACAGATGAAACTTATTTCAACTGCATATTTACTCTGTTCTTTGCGATCTAGAAGATGAGAGTAGGAAGCAACGATGGCAAGGAAATTACTGCACTTTTCATGGTGATGCACTTAAATAATTCACCATTCCATTCCGATGAAGGAAATGTGTCAGTATCATAAAGAAAAGTTTAAATGCTGTACCAAACAAGTCCAACATACTCTAAACAGGAGATGCAATAAACAAGTGTTGACTCCATCCCAACTGAAAAGGTTCCGAAGGCTTTGAAGTGTTTGTGCGATACCTCAATGTATACTGAACCGAAATAATCTAATTAGCATTAGCACGGCTCATTAGCGTGTCTACTGTTGCGACACCCATATTGTTTTCTACATCAGCCTGGTAATGTGAGCACACAAACACGAGTCTTGTGCACGTGCACACACAAAAACAAAGCAAGAGGGCTATCATTCAGGCAGCGTGGGATACTTTAATGAAGCCCCTTCAAGGGACTTCTGGGTAATGCAATATCCATTCAGAAGCGACCAGCCTAATAGAGTGTATTTCATCCGCCTTGCGTCAAGCGGATTCGCTCTCCGAATGTGACACCAGTGTTTGATATTTCATGTGCATAACTGCGCAGATAACCTTTCAGCCATGCTGACGCGGGGATTTTGGCGAAAGCGTCCGAGTGTTAATTGGACGTAGAGGCAGGCCTTATTTGAGGAGCGAGCCTTCACTGTTTGGTAATTGTTGCCATTATGACTTGACAACATCATCCGCAGCATTGAAAGCGATTCAAAGCCCTTGCTCAGTGGCATGAATATTCCACCTCGCTGTTCTCACCAAGCTGTCTCCAGAGACCCAGTGCTCATCAGCCCTGAATGGGCGTGTGTGCTCAGCCGTGGGAGCTGATGCCCATCACGCTGAAATGTGCACATTCTGGGCCTGAAATGCTATTCTCTTTAAGCATGAACTAGCTGCTCTAGCATGAAAGGAGCCAGATTTACCACCAGTAGGGAGGATCCCATATGAGTGGGTGACTTAACTCTTGGCAATGTGATGTATGTGCAGTTCACTTAATAATACCAGCACCTGAAAAAAAAAAAAGTTTTTTTACTCCCAGAAACATTATTTTAGATCATTTCCCCCAGGAAATCACATTCCGAACAAGTACCAACCGATGATATGGATGGCCAAAATCTCACAATATAGCCTTGAGTTTGTGCAGTTGAGCGAATAAGTCCAGTGGTTAAAGGCACAGTGGTCAGTTTGGTGCTGCTCGGTTGCCAGTTAGAGACCAGCTTGAGGCAGGTCTGGACTTCAAGCAAAGCAGGGTCCATTCTGTGAGGTGTTTCTCCGTGTGCTTAGGTGTCTTTCAGACATCTCTCGCATCCTCCCACAGTTAAAAAAAAGGAAAACTTGTGAGTTGTTTGTCTTAATGTGGATTGTGATATTATTCTATGACAACTACAGGCTGTCCCGGCTTCTCACTGTACGAAGCTGCTACTGTATAGTCACCAGCTCACTGCAACATTATTACAGAGGGAGGCACTGAACTAATGCTACACGCTAATAAGCTGACCACAGAAGCAGTCAGAATATCACCAACTGAACGATTTGAGGGAAGACCGAGAGAGACGTTGCTTCTCTTGAGATTGTTGTCCAATCCTCATAATACATTGACATAAACTGGTCATATAGGCGTTGTATTCTTGCACAGCCCCTGCTATTTTGAAATGAAAATATAATACATGTTAAGTAAATCATGACTTCAGCTTCCGAGAGTGCTGTGCATTTGAGCTCAGTGAGGCCAAACTTGACTGATTCGTGACTCTACCAACTTGTGGTCTCCTTCTGTTGTGGTCTCAAGGCCAACCTGCCAATTTATCTTCTCACTGTATTGATTGCACCACACCATGCTTCCATGCGTTATTCACATGGAAGCAAGGGAAGCCTTTGGCCTTGTTTTCTTCTACAGCCAATGAAATGGCTAAACAACGTATGAACCAAATTTACAGATGACAACTATACTTCTATTTACAAAATGAGAATCAAAACGAATGTGGAAGAGGTTGATGGGCATTGGCAGTGTGCACATCCGTATGCATGAAGACACAGACACGTTGTGCCAAGCTAAGTGTCTACCACTTTCATTTGAGGGAATAGACAGAGAAGAAAAGCAAGAAAAGTGTCTCCAGCGTCTGCCTCCTACACCACTCTGGCCTGGATTACCACACCCTTCCTCTCACTGTGTCTGGTGCAGTAGATCGAATGTTGCGTCCATATAGAGATGAGCCGATGAGGCCTCATGAAACAGCATCCTTCTTTTCAGAGCTCAGTTGGTGGCGCTTTTGCTTGAAAATGATGTGACGAATAATTGAAATGGTTGTTGAAATCCAAATATTTTGGAGCAGAGAGGGCCACCTGGTGTGTTGTGAAAATGTGGGTCCCCTCCAGGATTAAGAATCAATGCAATGATAACATATTGTAAATATGAATAATTAAATGTTGTGTTCAGAGGGTACTTATCTAAATGATTTCTGACTAGAAACAATCAATGATAATGTGTATACTCTCAACTCCGAATCAGCGAACCTTCACAGAGCATTTCCACAATATCATTTCCGTGGAAACACCATTTTCCCAAATTCACTGAAGTGGCTGAATTCATGATAGTTTCTACCCATCATCCACTTCATAACCTCACCACCATTTACTAGTGCTGTGTTTAACCACTTATTACCATTTCTAAGCACTAAGTAGAAGAGGATGGAAAAAAGAAGATAAACAGTGCAGCAGAGTGAGAGGAAGCTCGGCCAACACAACAAATCAGTATTACTCTGTATGCACAGTGCCACGGTGGTTATAAATTGACATGTGGCACTTGTCCAACGGTGCATTGCATTAGCTTGATGCCTGCAATGTAATAAAACGCAGTGGAAGGAAGGGAAGAGGGCGATAGGCAAGGTGCTTTCTGCAGATTGAGATCTTACAAGTGCAAAAGCTGCTGAACAATATATCTGTGCTGAAACTCAGACCACAGCAGTAATCAGAATCAGAAAAAAAAGCTTAACTGCCAATGTCATGTGAGGAACGCACAATGCACGGTAGTGGGCTTTTGTCCGTGGAGGTGGCGTTGTTTAACACACGGTGATGGAGAAGGTGAGGATAGACTCAATGATGGTGGTGTAGAGCTCCACCAGCATTTTGGTCGGCAGTTGGAGTTTTCTCAGCTGCCACGAGAAGAACATTCTCTGCTGCACAATACACAACAACAGGGGAGTCCGGAAAAGTTCACTCCACATGCAGCACCTGGTCCGCTAGCATGCGTTGAGCCTCATGAATGTCGCACACGGCGGAACGTACACACAATAAGGCATCCCAGAGAGGGAGAGCAGTGTTGAAAAATCACTGGCACCTCTGTCCACCATCGTTGAGGTAGAAAACTACTCCTCCACCTTTGGTTTTGCCAGTGATCTATGGAATCCAGTCTGCGCGGTGAAGCCGGACTCCCTCCAGATGTAGCGCATTGTCTGGGTTGAGTTCGCTCAACCACGTCACCGTGAAACACAAAACACAAGAGGAGGAAAAGTGCCTGTTTGTTCTCAACATCCGCACCAGTTCATCCATCTTTCTGCTGAGCCAGTGAACGTTGGAGATGTATGTGGAAAAATTAAAGTTTATACCAGAGAAGTGTCCAAAAATATACTTTCTTCACATTTCGTCAGTCTTTTCTTGATGTTTTCACTGTGCAGCCAGCTAACAAAAAAATAAAAGAACTAAACAAAGAAACATAAACATTCACCACCTCAAAAATGTGCACACCTGCGAAGTACTGTCCTGATTCTGAGGAAGTGAATTTAAGGAGCAAAATTCAGGAAATTTGCTGGCACCAACCTTTGGATTGAGGAATACCGAGAGTTATTTACTGCCAATAAATTAAAAAAAAATGGCATCCAAAGCAGCAAGGAATGTGAGCTACTAATGTCAACACCTTCTCTCTTAATGGAGATATAAGTATTATGAAAACCATTATATTACCTCAGCTCATTTTATGGATTATTTGCCTCATTGTGACATGACATTTACTCTTATTTTATGTTCTTCTTCGAAATGACTGAACACTTCTTTTGCATAATGCTGCCCCCCACAGTCTGAGGACGTATCTGCATTTAAGGGGTGTCACATTTTTGTCTCCGGTCTGGCCTGGGAACGCCTCGGGATCCAGCGGGAAGAGCTGGAGGAGGTTTGTGCGGATCGGGAAGTTTGGGCTTGCTTGCTCCGAATGCTGCCTCCGCGACCAGACCCCGGATAAGCGGCAGAAGAAGGTAAGGCAAGACATTTTTTAAGTCACGCATAGCCCTTAACACTTGGTTTTGCGGGTTAAGGTTGAGGGTTCCAAATGTGGATTAAGGGAGGAATTGGAATTCACCCCAAAACGTACATTTGGAGAGCACAAGAAAGCTGATATCCTCAGAAACTGAACATGGGTAAAATATAAATCTGCAATAATAAAGACGTGATCAGAAGCTCGACTGGTGTCCAAACCAGACTTGAAAGTGTTGCATCAGGTGCAGGTTTTTTCCAACCTAACTGGTACACACAGCTCCACAAATCAGGTGTCTGAAGAGTGTTGCCAGTCTGGTGCTGCTTGTTTCAGCTGGCACCAGGACTTGATACCCAACCAAATGAGCTTTTTGCCTTGTTATATGTGAGCTGGCATCTTTAAGGAGCCAAACAATAAGCGTTTACCATAAGTGTTTTCAAAATGCATCCACGCAGGTTTGAAGTGTGTGCTAAATAGAAATGGCCGAGAGCAGAGAGGAACATTTTTGCACTGAAGGAATGGAAAGCTAATCTAACGGCGAGAGCAGTAATTGATTGGCAAGGGGAATAATCTAGTCATTAGTATGATACCGGCGCTGCATGTATTGGAGCAGATGCCTCTCAAAACACACAAAGTGCTGTGTGACTGCACCACGGTGTTCTGCGTTGGGATGAATCTGTGTGGTTACAGTGGTCAGTATGCGTGTTTTGGCCAATAGCACTGCTTCTGTTGGGAGAGGCAGAGTGTACGAAAAACACAGTCGGGTTAATCTCTGACCATAGACGGTGAGTAGGTGTCTGCTGAAGCTTGGACTGTCTCCCAAAACGCTGATACCACTCAGGCTGAGCGCTGTATAAGCCGTTCAGAACACACAGAGACACACTTATAAATATAAAAGGCCATGCGGGACGTTAAGCCTGAATCACTGTATGAATCATATTAACATAAATAACAACGTCCAATCCCCAGATAATAACTCTCATCATCATCACATAGCTTCCAGTGATCAATAACCATCAAAATCAATAACTAGCATGCGGCTAGAGGTCACTGACTCTAGAAAAATGCCAATAAAAAAGTAGTCCAAAAAATAAATTAGCCTAATAAAAGCATTGCATCATGTTTTCACAGCTATAGTGATGTTTCCCCTGACAGTCTGGACCCATTGTATGGACAGCAATTCAATTTACTGTTTACTGTCCTCAGCAGGCCCATGAAAATGAGGGAAGTAGCCCATAAGGTAGAATTACGGTTGTGTAAGAACCTCAATGACCAGGATCCGTTGGATTTGTTTTATTTCCCAGATTATTGTTGTTGCACTTGTGACGTGAATGCAAAAGAATCACAACAACAGACACGACATAATTGCTACACGCCAAAAAACCATAAACTTGCTGGTAACATTTGTACAAACAAGACCACCATTGCTGCACTGTGCTTATGCAACACACATTTCTTCTGAGATTGACTGGACACAACAAGTCAGTTTCTGTTATGTTTAATAAGATAAGCTGCTTCTGTCTCCACTTCACTAAATTGTCCTGTGCATCATAGCTACAGCAGCTCTCGCAGTCTTGCGGACAGAACTGCAAAGTGAATCAGTTTAAATGCTGATGGTTACATTATTCTTTTGCTATTACATCACATTGTGCTTTCGCTGACCACGACTGTCATGATGCATCCAGTCTCCAGTAGTTTGTCCCGTACAATGTCTTTTTACATATATGAAAACTCTATCTCCATCTTTTTTTTTTTTTAAGAATTTAATTTAATGTTGGCAAATCTCTCATTGCTCTGCCCCGACATTTTGCAAGTGAATTTTTGCACCCAATGACAACACAGATGTCAGTCTTCTTTGTAACATGTTGATGGATTGGTGTATCAAATAACCAAACCATGATTTAACCAAACGCAAAGGCGATGTATGGCCCAGGGCATCAGGATATGCCACAGAAGTCGAAACAAGCAATGCAGAATGCTGATATTGAAGTCTTCTTGAAAACTGTTGGGGGGTGCCTAGGGAGTGTGAATGAGTGCTAGCCCACGGAACCCATCCTTACGATGTGTTGTAAAGGAACCCATGATTCAACGGAGATGGCCTCTTACTGCTTTCATCATGTGTCCAATGGTGGACTGCATACTGTATGTGGATTTCCTTGGACAGGAACATCTCTAAAGATCTCAGTTCTGCATGTACTGTACCTGCTCAGCAACCACCTTATCACCACCATGCCTGCAGAAGGATTACAGATCTCCTGACAGACAGCAAACATCATGCCACACCGAGTAAACATGGCTCTGATATTTGGATCAACCCCATGTGCCCAACTCCCCTCTTGCCCTTCTGCCTGTACACTTTCACCTTGTACAACAGGAACTAGTCAGACTGAGCACAACATGGATAAGATGAGTCCACCTACCAGTCAGAGAGGGGTGCAGCGCGGACAGTCATCACAGAGTGGTATTCTACTGCAACTGCCTCTAATAGATTGAATCACCATTTTCTGACATTACACAAGACCACTCCTTCTGTACTTGAAGATACTGTGGCGTCTAGGTGGGGTTTCAGCCATCTTGTCATAACTTAACCTGTGGCTGTATCACTGTTTTCTACAACTACAGGGTAGTGATGTTTAATGTTACTATATGCTTGGGCCCAATACTAAATAGCACAATTCATGGAAACCACTGTATGCTGTGATATGCTCTTTCTTCATTCTGACTCTTTATGGGTGTGAATACTTGTCAGTTACCATCTTATATCCATGGCAAGCTATGCCAGAGTTTCCTGAAATCTATCTATTTAAATCTATCTGTACAACTCTATCTCTACAACAACATGTTGATCCGTGTTTGATCCATGTCTTTTAACTTGGGTCCTCTGTTTGACGGAGTTAAACCCATGCAACTGTCTCCTTGTAGGAGTTAGCCCTGTGTCGTCAGCAGTTGGCCCAGATGCTGCAGCCAGGTTCGTAATGGGGTCATGCAAAAGTGAGCACATCACCCCCATTTTAGCTTCCCTCCACTGGCTGCCTGTGACTTTTAGAATTGATGTTAAAGTTCTTCTATTCCTTTTTAAAGCTTTAAATGGTCTGCCCCGCTGTATCTAGCAGAGCTTATAACTCGCTATGTTCCTCCGCGGTCCTTAAGGTCAGCTGACCAGCTGCTCCTGGAGGTACCTAAAACTAAGAGGAAGATGAGAGGAGACTGGACTTTCTCGGTGTGTGGCCTCCGGCTATGAAATGTCCTCACTCCCCAGGTTAGACAGGCACCATCACTGTCCACTTTTAAAACACTTCTTATAACGCACTTTTACTCTGTGGCTTTTATACAACCACACAACTGATCTTTTTACTAATTTTTAGTGTATCTGCCCTGTTTTAATTTTATGCATTTGTTGTTTGTCTTATCCAGCACTTAGTGACAATCTTGTATTGCTTTATAAGTGCTTTATCAATAAATATGGTATGTTTAGATTGGCTAAAATTCTCATACTCACTTGTGCCAGGTGACAGTGTAATCTGGCTTTTACTACACCTGTCTGAGGTTATGCATTACATGTACATACAATAGGGCATTATTTTACATGTGGATCTACTCACAAAATACAATAGACAATGAACAAGCCAAAAAAGGAACTCAGTATTTCCAAGATTCATTTATTTATCTCTCAGTCACTGTACCTCAGTGGGGCCTGATGGATAGATATTGATGTACCAGTCGATGGATTTTATTTCGTATTTCATACTTATTACATCAGTGCATCTTGCGTCAATGTACGCATAATGTACTGTGTTGACTGTATTTGAACAAAGATGATGCAAACGCATACGTGTGGTGCAAGAGAAAGTGCAACAGTGGCCAAGGAGGGTGGCATTTTCTACACAGTGGAAATGGTTGCAGCTTCCAAAATCGTATTCAGTATATTTTTGGATAGATGACGTAGAGTGATTATAAACTGAAAACATTTACAGTCGGTCAGATGAATCATTGTTCTCCCAGCAGTGATGGCCATGAGCATGTAAAACTGTATGTCTGACGACAGTGAAATTGAGTAGAACTAATGAAATTTAGCTATTTTTACCTCTTAAATGCAGGAAGTGCCATTGAAAATATGGCATGTCTGAGGTCTGCGTGGCCCATTATGAATGACGAACATGAATGTTGCCCAAATTACACAATGTTTTTCAGATCATGCTACAGAAATTGATTGAAATCCTAACGTAGCAACTCAGCAGCCATGCAACATGAAAACAAGGTTCATCTTTAACTTGTGAAACCCTGAACACATTTGGAGGCTTGTCACAGATCCTCTTCGTTTTATTCTATTTTATTTTATTTTGAATCCTGCAGATTAATAGTTAATATTTTCTGCGCCCGTGAATGTCCCTCTCTTGTGAATATTTCCCATAAGGGGTTTACAAAGCATGTCACCGTCATCTATTTCCGCCTCATGGGACCTAAGTTAACAAAAAATATGAAGTGGAGTCAGTGGAAATAATAAAAGTTATTTTCTGTTCTAGCTTGAAATATGCCATTGATCTCATATAGGATGTGAATTTGAACGATACATTCCAATGCTGTGAGAAACACTGCTTTTCAAACAGCATCAGAGGTTACTTCAGGTTTTGTGTGGTGCATAGTGGGGAACTACAATTCTTGTCGCAGGCTCTCAAGCAGTCAGTTGAGCCTACATAAGGCTCTCAAGTCACAGTCAGTGTTCAACGCTGTCAGCTAATGTTTGCTATCATCTGCCTTTGATAGTTTTGTCCCTTTAGTATCTGCCTTGGAGCAGTACCAGTTCTACCGGATTCTGCTGTGACGTCACGCATGCAGTGTTTGATTTGTAGGGCGTCTGTGGACAAAACATGAAAAAAGAGACGACGAGTTTTTCTCAGCACAACGCCCTAAATGATTATTAGTGCCTGTAAGTGTCATCAAACTGGTTTCCATGAAAAGGATGTTTCCGCCCGGTACATTTGCTGAATATGATTGCTGCATCCACGTCTCCCCAGTCACGACGCGCATGGCATGGAAGCGTGCCGTTATTGGTTAGATGCCTGACGCTGGCGAAAGGAGGAGATATGTTCCAAACTTTAAACAATCATTCACAAAACCAACTCATAGCTTGAGTATTTTGACGTATGGCACAGTGCCCCTTCCGTATCTTCCACAGTTTCACACTCTTCACATTTTTCACCGTCCAAATCCTGAATCAAAGCTGTGCGCTCTGCCTTCTATATATAATAAATGCAGCTTTTTCTCCATCCACGCCCTTCATTCTTGAATTCAACTCTCTATTAAATTGGCTCTTAGCTATTGCTCACTTTATTTTCAATTTTTTTTTCCATTCCGTTTCCACACTTTTGAACACGGTCTATAATCAAGTGTCCCTTCTTTTCCCCGGTGAAACAGTTTGCGTCTGATTGGACTCTGAGCAATATAATCCCTGCATACACAATGTCATATCTAACCTCATCCTGCAGCGAACTGGTCCATGTTGCATGGAAACACTTGTCCCACCTTATAGTCAGCTGTTCAATTGCACGTCCTGACCTGACCTTTCTCTGTCCACTTTTGCAAGTCACCCTGTGTTCCTCGTTCCTGAAAATAAGTCCTCACCACAGCCCACTCAATGCTTTTAGCGAAATCTACTGAAAATCATCTGCAACTGCCCAGGGCTTAAAGTGAACAAAAAATCCTGAGCCTGGTAAAAAAAAAAAAAAAAAACTATATATATATGCACAACTGCAACAAACTTGCTCCTTATTAAATTATGCTAAATTACATTCTATATTTTTTTCTTTCAACTTCAGTAACTGACAGGTCTGTTTTGTGTTTTGTCCTCTCGAGGTGACACTCACATTGCCACAGTCAGCATTTTTCTTAATGTCTTCACTTTCTCATATAATGTCATTGAAGGTTTCCGTCTACGACGCGGAGAAGGAAAAGGAACACTGTGTTGTCATGGTGAAGCGTGCTGTCTTTTTTCTCTACTTGGTACCTGTCCACACAAAGATTTGCAAAAGGTTTATGAAAAATAAAGAAAAAACAAATACATTGATTGTAACTGAAGATGAAATGTAAGGTTGACTCAGAGGGCGAGGTGAATTATTATTATTATTATTATTGTGCTGCAGACTGATGGCACTACAGAGGCAAGTGCACATGCACATGACTATTGCTCTTGTCTCCTCAAACAGGGAGTGATTTTCAAACTTTACATGCTCTGAATCTGTGACCCAAGCATGCATTCAAATGTTGCTGACTTTGGCGCCCAAAGAGTTAATCGCACCAGAGACCGGAGCTCCAGTTCATGGCCGATCTTCCTCATGTCCCTCAGCTACAGAGAGAACTTTGGGTCATAGTGAAAGGTAATGGCATGGTGAAAATGTGGGACTTCTGATGTTCCATAATGCATTTTTATTAGCCAACAAACCCAACAACAAGTCAACATACTGGTTATAAATATTAAACACAAATTCCACTCTCCTTTCTCCGTAAGTCATTTAAGAGCAAAAAAAAAATATATATATATATATAGAGCACAAACAAATAAAGTTAATACAGTGTATTGTCTGTTTTGTCTGTAGCCAGTTTGTTTGCAATATAAAATGTTGCCATATTCAATCTCGCAAAAATTGCTGCCGCCTCAGCAACTCCGGGTGCCTTCAATTGAGTCCAGGCTCACTCGTGATTGCATGACTTATGATGTACCTGAATAATGTGCAAGCCTAGCAGTCTCCACAAACTTCTGAGTCTCCTGAGGAATCACAGCCACTGCTGCTTTTGATACCTGTCATTTTCTATTTCAGATTTCCATCCCACCTCCTCCGAAGTCAGCGATTCATAAAAAAGGAAAATGCAGTTTTACTCACAAACTTTGTGAGTGATGGTGCGAGGCCATTGCTTTTGGTTTATTTGGAAGCAAGCCCTTGGAAAGTTTCATTTATAAAAGTAGTGCAAAATTTCCAAGACTTTCGTGACGTGAAAAAATGACAAGCACCTACTGCTCATTTTAAGACAAACACTCTCACTGGCACTTCAGAGTGGTCGTGATTCCTGAGCCGCAGCTATGCATTTATGCTTCATCGTGACGGCATCTCTCTTCACAGCAATTATAAATCCCACGAGCCCTTCATTAAACCATGAGCGCCAACGCTATTATTTGCCTTATGCACAACGTGTCTCTCAGATGAAGTGACCGACAGCTTCCTTATTATTCTGATTTAGAGCATGTTTTCAATGCTGTGTGCCCATTCATTTCATAGTCTTCCAGTCTGATGAGCATGCCCACTGTTTCTTTTTTTTTTTTTTGGAAGGATACAACGCTGTGTCTAACCTTTTCACGGCGACATTTGTGGTCCCCCATCTGTAGTAAAACGGACCCATGGTGACATTTATCCTCTGTTATTTGCCAGTTAAATTTAAGATTGGCTCATTGTTTTTAATTGCTCTGCATTTGTTAGTGTCAACTCAGCTTCTTAAACAAGACAGTTAGTGAGAGTGCTTTTTATGAGGGATTCTATATAGAGCAAAAGTTCCATTAGCAGGTCCGCGCCCATCAATCCTGACTGTTTCCATTGTCTGAAGTGGTCTTGGCTGTCTTGCTTGTTAACTCGGCAACTTCAAAGTTGTGCATGAAACTTTTTGATGCAGCAGTTCACATTGTGGTATTAAACATTCTTGCATGTTGCTATCACAATTCCTATCTCATGGTGGTGAGGCCACTCTGCAGGAAATGAATGGGAACACCTTCAAAACATAGGTAAATCCACCTTCTGAATGGAATTTCATTCGGCGTGTGCCAAATAAGGTAATGCTCAATGCACATACAGTAGTTTCACTTACAACCAAGACAGTGATTAAAACGCTAAAGCAAACATCGGCACGCATAAATCCATGGACCTATCCATGGAATTATACTCCCACACTCCTAATATTGAAGTCCTCCTCTCCATGATGCAGTGAGTCCCCTGTCATTATGTTGCTGTGTTTTAAAGTTGTTGCCTCATAAAGTTCTGCCTTATATGAAATCGTGTGTGTTCTGAGAGCAAAACGTGTGTGACATTTTGCAGGTATTAGCCAGTCCCCTGCCACACAACAGACGTGTCTGCACTGGAACAGATCAGCGATCAAGATATGATTCAAGTTAGTTGCTTGAGTGTTTCACATTACAATGGTGGCGTGTGTATATGTGAAACAAGTGACACATATCAACCATTAAAGGCTTATTTACTGATGTTACAGTGATAAATACAGTATGATGGAAATTCAGTGACTATGCCGATGTTCAGAATGAACTTTCGAGGACCATTCCTGGCAAGATATAGTCTGGCTTAACTTTCAAATACTTTCAAATGTTCAATTACAGGCAAATACACATCAAAATTAGTAGTTTGTTTGCTTGTTGTTTAAGTCTCTATATTCCATATTTCATATTCAGTGTGTCTTGGGAGAAGAAGATTGCACGTCCTTTGAAACAAACTGTTTTACGTGCCTGTGCATATTTTCTAATGTAAGTACTTCAAAACATCAGGGGTTTGTGCAATGAGAAACATATCACAGCATTCCATAGTGCTCCAATATCATTTTAAAATATCATTTTAAAACAGTGAAACAACCTGACTAAGACACGTTTACCCCTAAATATACAAACTAATTTCAACAGGTCAACAAAAACATAGCGAACATACATGTCAACAATTCCAAACCCTTAAATATACATAGATTCCCAAACAGGTCAATGAGAGCATGAAGCAAAAGGCACATAAGAATGAACACACGGAGAGTTGCACATGCACAATGAAAACAGGGGCAGACTAAAAGATGCGCTGTCACCAACCAAGTCAAACAAAAAAGGACTTGCAAGCTTGGCAGTTGTAGCCAAAGTAATTAATTATTTTTAGAAATGCTATAAAATGTATCATTGCTGATGTCATCACTTCACACATGATGCTTTCTTTGCAATGATGGAAATTCAGGTGAAGGCAACAACTGACACCAAGCAATGGATAACTCGTGACACAATAAAGACCATTGGACAACTATATGGGTCATGAATGTGAATGACAAGCTTATAAAAGACGCTCCAAGTAAAGAACAAGGAACAGTTTTGTTCCAGCTCCCGACTTATAGAAACATGTCTAGGATGCCTAGGACCCCTCCATTAAAAATGCTGTTTATTTCATTACTCAAATTTACTAAAAAGAAAGGGAGCAAAAATGAGCTGAACAACAATTATGAACAAAAACCTATTTAGTTATGTTTTATGTCAATGCTGATTAAAAACTTGCTTTCAGATAAGTGGAGCAAAATGCATGACATTTACCATTTGGGATCATCCCAGTGCCAGTAAGTCACAATATTTTTTTTCCAGCCTAAATACACCAAACTGAGCATCCTCGTAATCTCTGCTGTGTCAGCTGAGTAAGTCACACTTTCTATCATATTATTCCCAACTTTCCTCAAGTTAATTTAATTTCATTTGCTTTCCTCATTGTTCATTCTTCGTACAGTTGCCAAACAGGTAAATCGAGTTTGGGTGGAGTGTGTAAATAAAATCAACTGCACAGATAACCTGCTTGTGGCTAGTTGAAATGTTCGCTGGAGCTGAAGCTTCTGAGAGCGATATTTCACAATAATCTTGTAGGTATTGATTGCATCGCTCTTCTTTCCGCTGACGGTTCTTACCACATCGAGGGATTTGCTGGAAGACGAAAGCCCCTTTCCCACTTCCCAGTATGTGTTTATGATCCACCGTGCGCACTGCTTAGACCGCTAATTTTGTGTTACGGGTGCATTAGCAAATGTAATGGAGACATTATGAGAACCACTCTGCGATATGTCTGCAGAAGCCAAGACGAGCCACCAACTTGTTGACCATTGTTATGCAAGAATGAAACAAATACTAAGGAAAAAAAGCTTTGTTCGAGTGCTGCATTTGACTGGAACCCAACAGCTTTGTCACCATCAAACATGGCGTTTACTTGTCTGTAATGTTTGATTACCGAGACAGCATTCACAATTCAGACCATTATCCTCAGCATAAACTGCCTTCTGAGTAGCAGGCACAGTGTGTGGTCCATGAATGAAAAAGCATCGAGTTGGCGACAGTTCAATGATGACAGGCCTTTGTCCAGCTCTCTGTGTTGCACACTCTGATGCAGTGTTTTCTGAGCTCCCTATGAAGACCATGTTTGGCCGCTGGTGAACCTGTTTAGGGTACGCTTTCAGATCCATTGCAATAGGTATTGACAACTTCAATCCCGGATCACTCCACAAATGTTTTTGAGAGGTACATGATCTCAGATAGAATCGGATGTTCTGGTTCATCACTTTTATTTAAACGTATCGATATTACGGCATGCAGAGCAGGATCCTTTGTCGGGGATCCTGACAACCTTTATCTAGCTGCTTGAAATGCAGCATTTTCAGACGCCTGACTGCTAAATCGATGCTGAAATAGTGAAGCTTTGTTCTGTGTTTCTGCTCAAGAGATGATTCTGGTGTGTTCCCAGAATCATCTCTTGAGGATTAAGTGAAAAGACCATTTAATTAGGTCTCATAAGATGTCAATCTGAAAATGGTTGGCCAAGAAAATGGCCTACTATTCATCTGAAATGCCAGTGGAAAAGGAAGCCAAATACATAGGCTGCACTGCAACTGTTAAACCACAAGAAATAGGCAACAAAATAATCCCACATGGGGACATCATTCATGAAGTTCTCTCTCTAAGTATAGAATTAAAATATACAGGAAAAATTACTTGAGATGAAAAGCTCAATTTGAGTAAGTTGCTGTAGTTGGTCTCTTAGTGTCACATTTATTATATCAAGAAATGAATGGCAAATGTAAAGATAATTAGCATCTAACTCTGAAATATTTTAAACTCAGTTTGTTTTACAATCTGAATCCGCTGTTGCTTGACACATTTACAAGCCAATATTGAGCGCAAAAAGTATGAAGCGAAATGTCTGTTCTGATGTGGAAGTGGACAAACACTCGCACCCATGCAACTGCATGAACTGAGGCCTCTGGTTTTCTATCGAAAACAGGCACCTTTCAAAAAAAGGGACTTATTTTGGTACATGACACTGGGACTGAAATACTGAAATAGGATCAAGCTGGTGAGGGCTGCTGTACACAACATCTGAGAGAATAGGTTGTAAACAGTGAAAGCAAACTACTAGCAGATGGCCAGGGTATATTTTAGCACAGACAAGGAGGTGTGGCCTCTCAGGTTAAGGGGAGGAGTCGTGACTGGAGTCATGTTTGTCGTGTAGTTCTATATTTTTATTTTCAAAAACAGTAACACAAATAATATCATTGAGTCAATTGAGTATTTTTTTTTTTTCATTCAGCTGCGTCATGCTTCTGATTTTAGAGTTTCAATGAAGAGTTTTCTGAATGAAGTACCACGGCAGTTTAGAGTGAGTGAGTACCATTAATGGCATATATTGACTGCACTGGATCACATACCGAAGTACTCATATCAGCAAACTTTCATCCCTGCTGCCAATTGAACGTACTTAATTCTATTGCTTATTGATCCGACTTCTTGTAGAGTTCCCTCTGTTTTGTAAGTCAATATACATGTCTCCTTTAAGGTCATATATGTGTGGGTGTGTGCGTGCATGGTGTGTACGGAGTCCTGACAGATATAAATAGAAGTTAAACAGGATGGTATTGATTAGAATTTGGATTTAATGCCAAATGTCCACTTAAAGCATTTGTAAAACAAAATAGGGCTTCGTTGGCGAGCGTCCAGCTGGTTTCAATGCCAAATGTGTGCACATTAGATTACTCATTTGACTGTCCTGCCTTTATGTACTGAGACTTGAAGTTTAGTCCACCAATCATTGCCTGCGATACACTCAGCCTACAGGTACAATTCAAAACACATCATTTAGTACCTTGAACATTGCTTCCGAGATGACTTGGATGGTTTGGACCAGGGTTCATCAGATTAGCGTGTTCTTACAATATGTATTTCAAATGTCAAATAACAATTTATGTCAGACATCCACCTTTTTAGAGCCCATCATGTTTAAGCCTTGAGAGCTGCACTAACCCTTCAGATAGATCAATGTCCTTGCAGTTGCTCCCAGTTTGAAAAAGGTTGCTTGAGATCATTCTTCTGCAAGAGACTCGGTTATATATGTCATGCGTCATCAAATCCTGCCCAGTTTCCACTTACCGATGTTGCGTAAGAAAAAGGCAGGGTTTGATCGAGGACGGTCTTAGATACAGGACATGAATGTTTCCCTGCAGCTGATCTGAAAGTGTGAAATATCTGTTCAGTCATGATACATTATATAGCGTCCTTTGATTTGTTCATAAACTTTTTCTCTTTCTAAATTGTGTGGCCTTTTCGCCCCCTTATACAAAGGTTAACAGCTTTTCTCATCATGTACAATGGCTGTAATTTCAGAAATCTGCTTGCGCATTTTCTCTATTCTTGTTTTTATTTATTTATTTATTGTCAATTTCACAGTCAAATTTGTTTTCTGCGTCACTCTGCAATGATATGAAGTTTTCTCTCATTGTACTGGGGTGCGACACATTTCAGGCTTGGATAAATACGGTCCAAGTTATCATGTGAACAGCGAGCAGCCAGGGGAACCCTTGCGGGTTTGCCATTGTACACCCTACCAGGGGTAACTTCCTCCTGCTGCACAGCCTTGGATCATTGGGTTTCTCATATCAATCCTCCACAGTCGTGCGGTGATTCTAAGAAGAATGGATTGCTCCCAAAATCCATCAAGCAGCACACCTGTGCTCATTCTAGTCTTTAATCAGTCACATATCAATCACATTGTGGGGAATTGTTCTTCACTTATTTTATCCCAGCAGCAGTTAAACAAGTTATGGATTTATTTATATTAACACGCTAATCTAAAAAAAAGCCTTGCTGCCGCCATCACTAACACCTGTTATCTACGTGAGGAAGAAAGGAACATGTCTCTAGAGCTGAAAAACAGGCATATTTTTCCATTTACCCCTCACAATCTCCTGGTCATTTCTCCATCATTTGTGAACTCGGCTGTTGCAGCAGGGGAAGAGTTTGCACAAAATGTACTTCCTGGAGTGTCTATTTCATGGCGAGAGGCGAGGACATGGCAGCGGCAGCTGAGGAGAGGAAGCGAACAGGCGAGCGCAGGGTAATGAATAGAACAGTCGGAAAGCTAGCTGGAGATGGCCTCTGAACATTTGTCACTCCAATAGGAGTGGCGTCTGATGTGAGATTGGATTTTAGTTTATTATTGTTGCTTTGCAAAAAAAGAAAAAAAATCAGCCAGACAGATCAGACAGTTGGAAAGTCAGTGTGTGTGAGGTTTCACTTCTAAGTGGCTCGATGAGTGTTTTAGGGATAAGAAAACGTCGCTCACACTCAATGCTGTGTCCAAAGATATTCGACAATAAATTGCCTGCCCTTTGCTTGCCACATGCCTGAACGCAGAGTGGAAGGATTCTCATCCTTGTCTAGTTTCAGAAGAGGGCAGGGTGAAGTCACTGTGCTACAGATACAGTATGAATAAGCAGCAGCTGTAGGCACAATATATTCAGGTTTGCTGAAAACACAGCTTTTCTTTGTCATGTGTTTATGCCGGTCCTTCCTTATACAGTCACACAATGTGAAACTTCCAGTGTAGTTCTCATCATCTGTCTCATGAGAATACAGTGGTACCTCGGTCCTCGACCGCAATCCGTTCCAGACGGCTGTTCGAGAAGCGATTTGTTTGAAATCTGAATTGATTTTTCCCATTACAATGAATGGAAAAAGAAATAATGCGTTCCAAGCCTTAAAATAGACTTTTGTAGGAGTGAATGTAGAGTGTCTGCTGCAGGTGCGCTGTTCCTCTATGTGTGTGGCCGCTGCATGTGGGAGGGGTTGCCGAGTGAGTGACGTCTCTCCAGAAGTGAAGAGGTGCCCGGTGCGTGTCCAGCTCTGAATGTGCGCTTCTGTGCAGTTTGGCTGTGACAAAGTCATAAACCAAGTCACGCTCTGTCCGAGACTCGCCTCATCTCTGTCTGAGCTCCAGCCGACAACAGGACATCAAACCCTGGAGTACGCGCTCCAGCCTCGGAGGTGTGGAGAGCGAGCACCTCCCCTGTGACACTCTACCAGGGTCCAGTGCGGAGACAGGAAAGGTTTTACACCTCAATATGAAGAAGAAACAGTCAGTGAATGTAGCTAACTGGACACGTCTGCATCCAGAGGCTGCGTTATACACAATAACAAAGCGCGTCGTGGGTCAGCTGATCGGTCCGTGCACATTCAGGGGCGTTCGAGTTCTGGATTTTCATTCGAAATCCGAAGCAAAAAAATCTCTTAAATATGACTGAAAATACTTACGAAATGAAAGGTGCAGTCTTCGGACCACTGCTCTTTACAAGTGAAAAAGTTAAAGGGAAATACTGAAATGTTGAAAAGCAAAACAACAATATCCAAACGGTATTCAGAGCTTGAGGAAGGTGGTTGAGGGAATCAGGTATGCAAAGTGGTCAGTAGCAAGTCTGGCTACAAGATCTTCTGGCAATGGATTTAGGAACGCTCCATCCCAATCTGTGCCACAGAAGACACGGTTTCCAATTGATCATAAGAGAAGAGAAAACATCTGCCAACCGTCTGCTCGATCAACATGGAGAAAAATTCAAGTCTGTAATCTGGGTACCAATGTGGAAATCATTATCATCTGTAATGGAAAAACCTGATGCATATGAGGGCATGTCCGACAGGAAAACATGGATCCGACTCTGAAGCAGTGCACGGACTTTGAAGCAAGCATGAAGGAACCAAATGTCACTGCATTTAGGTTTAAAGGAATCACTGAAAAAAAAAATCACATTTGACAAAAAAATCATATGTATGGGGGAACTGACGGAATTAAGAAGAATAGCTCTGTAAAATAAGAATGACACTTTTTGTGCAGTATATAAGAAACGTAAATGTACTGAAATGGCGAAATGGATGGTGTAAAAATGTTAATTCCTAGCCGTTCTGAGAGGTTGATTTATGAATTAAGCAGTTGATGAACTCTGCATATTCATCCAGGGGACGCAAGCTTTGCTTTCCTGTTCCTCTGCCACCCAAGTTCTGACTTCCTGCTTCCTCTTTGCCTCGGCTCCCTGAAGAAGCTCTCAACTTGAAGCATTCTCGAGAAAATGAAGGGGCAAATATACGTGTGTGATATTCAGAACTGGATAATGGCGCACTTGTTCAATGTAATTGGCCTGAAAAAGCGCTGTAATTTGTGACTGGAGATCCCGGACTTGACTTGAGAAAAATGTTAATGCGCAAATGTTGAGGAGCCCCTTGGTTAATCAGTCCTCACAAAGAGAATACTTTAAGTTCATTAGTGTCCCATTTGCATATTCGCCTCCATAAAGGAAGCGCTAATCCCAAATGAAACTTCATGTTTCTATAATAAAAAGGACTTATTTGGTATTTTCCCCGGTTCACCAGATTGGCTTTTTTTTCCTTCGTGAATGTGATCATCGTGAAATTCAACCGATGTCTCCCGCTTAATCCCACATCTGATTTATTCAGTCTTTTATGTTTTATGTAGTTGCCATATGATCACATTCAACATATTATAATGACATGCCCAGAGGAAAATATCCCTCTTAGCCTTTTTTTTTTTTTCACTCTAATTATGGTGTCAGACCAAGTCGACTTTCATCATATCAATCTCCACGCCGCTGAGATGGGATCAGGTTTTAAATATCGGCCTGCATATGATACAGTCACTCTCATAATGATGAGGGTATAGAACATTAATCAAACAGTAACTCACAAAACCATGTCCAAATTCTTTGGGCAGGGCCACAAAGTAAAGGGGTAAATCCAAGTCGCGGGTTGTAGAAAGACAGATGCAAAAAAAAAATTAAAATAAAAAAAAATAATAATAATGATTACAAACTGAATGAACCGCTTAAAAACTGCAGTAGGTGCGACTGCTTGAAACTCTGAAGACAGTAAAGTGCAGATCGGAGCATCATAAGTCACTGAAGTATACTGAGTAAAAAAAAAAAAAAAAAAAAAACAGTGGCGCATAGTAAGTCCAAGAGTATTTGGTGAGCGATTATCGGCAATATAGACAGTTTGGAAACATTAAATGATCAGAGTAAAAACTGAAAAATACATGTATTCATGTTTATTTTAATCGGTTCTGTAAGGTGATGTGTGCTCTGGCGTTGGCACTTGCCATGCAGTGTTGGTAGCAAAGAACAATCTTCTGGCTGTTGTACCCCGACACTCCACCCGTCCCAATATAATCCTTGTCATTTTCTCTGAGCCCCATGATGCCAATCGATGGTTCTTTTAATAAGGTGTGCTCCTTCCATAAAGTGTCTAGTGAGTCAACAAATCTTCTACAAATCCACTTTATCTTATGCAGTGTGTTCTGCGTCCACACTGTTTTTTTTTTTTGTTTTCGAACTGATTTAAGCCAGTAGAGGTTTGTCAGGATCTGGCATGTGCGCCTTGGCCATCTTCCAAAACATCTCTTTGGGCTCATCAGCAGAGGATTCCTGGATGTTGCATGCTGCAGGAAGAAGTGATGCGATGGCGCAGGAGAGCCAAGGGGATGAGAGAGTTGAAAACAGAGCCATCACTTTAATTGGGCATTTGGATTTGTGCCAAACGGACAAAAGAATGGAAGAGGAAATGGAACGTTGGGTAAAAAGGACTGGCCCATTCAGAGACGGATCTTAAGGAATCATCCCAGATATGCTCCGATGGTTTCCAGTGTCTGTATCAAATTAACCGCATGACAACAGAAGTGTCAAAGTCGCAGATTCTCTGATGTTATTAGAATCATGAAGCCACAGGAGAGCAGCTTGTTTCATGCTTTTCATCTCACCACCAAGGAGGTCATGCTTTTGTGTCTGTCTGAACATATACAGTAAACATGAAATGTTCAGGGTGGCTTTGTCATTCATGTGTGGATTCATGCTCTAGCTCTTTTTTGGGGGTTGCTGCTGCAGAACTAATTATATATTACATATATAACCTGGCATTACGACCAAACACCGAAGGTTTAAAGGGCAATACCCTGCATCGGTCACCCCATATTGTCAACCCATAGTTCTCCATATTTCCATTCTGTCACTCATTCCTTGAATCAAGAAGGTAGTTTGACTTATTTCACTGCATGCTGTGTCTCCATTAAGTCACATGAAATGAGCCCCTCTGCTAGGGGTATGAAGTGTTACAGTGATTTCAATTTTTTTTTTTTTTTTTTGGTTGTTTTTTTTACATCCACCAGATCTTGCTTTCAGAGCAGATTGCAACCTTGGAAAATGGCGACTGATGAAAAGAGGATCACGTAATAAGGGATCAAAACATGGACTACTGACTGGATGAAGAGATATCTGACATTTGTGTCGTGATTCATAGTGCATGTTCTCCATCGTATGATTTCCTCAGATGCTCATGCCAACTGGTAGGTTGCATCTTTGTTCACATCATGGCAGGCGACCAGAAGCGTCGTTCATTTAATGCAGCTCTCGCATGTGATGAGCCACGAGAAAGCCATCGAGATTCTAACATCATGCAGTTCCACTGAGTTAATGATCCACCTGGTGTTGGTGAAAAGCAGTTTAAGCGAGGTAAGGCTGCATCAATAAAAGAGCTCGCGAGTGGTAACTGGGTACAGAGACGTCAACACGTGGGTCTGTCACCATGCTAGCTGAGCACCTGCTTAGCACAGAGATCTGCTGTTGTTGTCAAGTATTTATAAAGTCTCTGAGTGTTTATTATTTGTTAGATTTTTGTAATCCACACACGCCACAGTGGCTTGTCTCCCCATTCCATTCATAAATGCTGCATACTGTAACAGAGGGCAGTGTGCGCCACAGTACTGGGAAAGCGAGAGTGAAAGAGGGAGCAGATCGACAGGACAGCTTGGAGATCAGCGTGTCGCCATGCTCGTCACTCCTCCTTCCACCCATCGCTTCTGGCAGGGACCTCGTGCACAGTAGTGCACTTACTGTAGCTGGGCATCTGCGGAGTTCTTCTGGGTGGGGGATTGGTGAAGCTCCACAGGCCTCATCACCTCTTTAGCAGCCAGGCAATCTGCTCCAGTAGACCATTGGCCTGTGTGTTGGAGCGCTCTGAAAACACACACACACACACACGCACGTTCACACGGCCCCCCTGCCGAGGAGCATGGTCAAAGCTGAGGCAAGATGGTGGGATAAAGCACAACAAACACATGAGCACACACAGCTGCCACACATTGATCCACTTCCACGCCATCATCTCCCATTTTAGTGCATGAAACATTTACACTAGCTTGCTTAAATAAACATAATGGGCATTAAGAATTCAGTGCTGGAACAACATGGATGGCATTTCTAGCCCTCCGAGTGGCAGAGGGAACATCTGCTCAGGCCAAACCAATTTGTATGAGAGTCAGAGACAAAACAGTCCAAAAAATATGTCGCTAACTAGCAGTTGACATCCTCATATCCCTGGAGGTCTCTTCCTCCCACACCTCCAGAATGCATTCTCCAGATACATACGAGTTCCTGTGGGCCGACCCCCCCTCCCACCCTCGTCCACTTCCCCTCTCTCTCGGTGGATGTGCTCAGGGCGAGCGCCGTAAGGAGTGAACAGCTGTTTGAATTAAATCTGCACGAGCGAGTCGGGATGAGGCCAGGTTTATTGAAGCAATGTCGACTGTCAGATTGATGGAAGACAAGGGGGAGATGGCTCAGCTCGTCGCAGGCAAAGCCAAACTTGGTTCTTCGTCTATAAGCTGCTGTAAATCTTGTCTACTTGATGGGGAGATTAGTTGTACTTCTGTGGACATAAACACTTTGTTAATTTGGAAGGGAGGATTGACAGACTTAGTTCGACATATTTGTTTCCTGATTCTGCACCAAAACAGACGCGAAAAAGAAGTGTAGTGGAGAATGTAACAAAAAGCAACAACTTACATATTGTTTGGTGTGATAAGGTCATGATTTAAAAAGAATTAAATAAAAAACAGGGGTCTCTCACAGCGACACAGTTATGGCATATGAGGGTTTGGGCTACTGCAATAAAGTACAAATGCCAAAGTAACTGCATTGCATTTATTTTGTTATCCAAAATCAGGCTGTCAAAAAAGCACTATATTTTGACGAATCTACAGAGCCTTTTCACCAGCATAGAAATTCACATACACAGCGTAGCTTCCCATCCAAACAAAACTACTAGTATTTACGACTGTCTGCATTGTAGATACATACTGAAGAGATCAAATATATGAAGCAGGATGTATGGAATTATGGAGCAAAGACAAAATGTTGAATCACTCTCAATGTGTTGCCTATTGCAGATGACTCAAAGTAGCCACCTTTGTTGGCAGCGCTGCAAACCCTTGGTTTCTTAATAAGCTTCACAACATAGTCACCGGTTGGAAAACCTTATCTACATCATGAAGCTCATTGTGAGAATGAATCGTGAGAAGAGTGAGCAAAACCTTCATCAAAGAGAGGGTGGCTGTTTTGAAGAATCTAACATATGAAACGTGTTTGGAGTAATTACACACTTCTTTGTTAACTACATAGTTCCATATGTGCTCATTCATAGTTTTGATGCCTTCAGCGAGAACCTACAGTGTAAATAGCTGTGGAGAAACACTGAATGAGAGGTGCGTCCAAACTTTTGGCTTGCACTGTACGTGTGTGTGTGTGTGTGTGTGTGTGTGTGTGTGAAAATGTGTGATGTTAAAAAATACTTGTTGGACAAAATCTGAATGGAGCGCCAAAAGAATACTTGATGAACAGATACACAATGTATGCTATACTTCCACTTCTTGCCACAGCTAAGCCCCAGACCCTGCCCTGTTTTTGATGTCAAGATGCCAGCGTGTCAGTGTGTGTTCCGTTCAGTCTTGCAGCTTCATTTTTCGCTGCATCTGCTTAGTAGAATCTGCAGCAGTGTGTATAAGAGGTGTGGACAGCAATCGGGTCTCGCCAACTCTTTTGAAAGTGACTCTGACAGTTTGGATTACAGTTATACCCGGCTTCCGTGCTGCCCACACACACAACGGCACTCACCAACAAGTCACATTGCACGGCCTGCTCCTACAGCGCCCGGGCGTTAGGGGGCAGCTTATAATTAACTCGCCTGCCAAGTGCTATTATATATCATCAAGGCCTCAACAGTGGCCCACAGGAAGCCGCAGAAAAGGTACAGAGCTCATGAATTCATGACGCAGAAGCGTAGTCAAAAACAGGTGTCAAATGACTGTTATTTGATGAGAAGGACAGGAAATGGTTTGTTTCACCAGGATGTGGAAAATAACACAATGTACACAACAAGTTAGTTGTAATATATCCTTCGCGGAGGGGAAAAAAGTCATTCATCCTTTGGCTTTTTCTTGTCATTTTATTCAGCTGCAAGAATGATGGAGCGATTGAAGAAGTGATGATCAAGTGAAATACTCTTCAATGAACTCATGTTCTGAGACTCTGGCTTTGATGAGTGCTCTGTTCATCCCACCGGAGACTCTTCTATATTGTACACTTTACATCACCATTGCTTTCCGTGCCCTCTGTTTACACTAAGCATCTCAGACATGGAGACATCCATCATTATCAATCCATAAACTGATATCAAAAATACATCTGTGTAATCACCGAAAGCTTTGTCTAGACACTCGGAATATGTGGAGTGAGCAAGAACACTGACTGACCGGTTTGGTCCGTTTTCTTGTATTTTTTTGAGCGGCAGCTCAAATAAATATCAAGGTGCTCAGTGCATAACCTCTCTGTGCTGCAGACTGTCGTAGACCTCTGCCACCACACCTCTCAATATATACAGTTAATAAAATGTAGCGGTTCGAGTCATCTTTATTTACAGCCTGTTTAACATTTGGGACAAATCCTTGTCCTTTTTCTGACCTCAAATCTTCTTCCTACAGTCTTGGCCTGGAACTTCACAAAGCCAGGTGTCTAGCGGTGTTACAGATGCGACACAGCCCTTCAGGGAAACTTTTATTTTTTTAAACAACGCTTTCTGCGCACTGGAAGTGCACTGCTTGCAAAGCCTAACTGGGACACCCCAACAGCCAGTGGTCTTTCTACACAGCCTCAGATGAGGAGATCCTTTGACAATCGTAGAGTCAAAATGATTCTAAAAGATTTTCAGTGTTTATTACTTGCAGTCAATGAATTCCATTCCAAACAGTAGTTTTGGAATGGATTGATCAAGAGGAAGGTGAGCACATTTTATGACAATCCATGATTCCTTTCACCCATTGCTGTGCATAACACTCTTTTACAATTGAGATCATTGTTTTATGAATAAAGCAAGTGACAAAAAAGGGGCCGCTCAGCGACGATCGTCGACAAACTCTGAGCGCTGCTCTGCTCAGCTTGACTGGCTCCTTCTAATGATGTTTCCCACATTTTCCCCGCAACCATCCCTGACCATGTCCAGTAGCCTGTAAGAACTGAATCTGAACTGAAAGAAAACTTGCAGCATTTTTACAAATATTCCCTTACAAATGGTCAGATTATGATGAGTGTGTGGGTATTATGAATTGAAAATTGTCCCACGGCAAAGTGGATGACGGCAGATAAGTGAGCCATCTCTGAGTCACTGCAGAGAGGCTGTGGGTAAATTGAGGCTCAGGGGCCATATGTTGCCTTTATCCGGTATTTCAGTGGCCCTCAGAGTAAAACTGAGCCAAAAATGAAATTAAATACGTATATATATTTTTGCACTCTTAGTCAATGCTACACATGTCAACAAAACTTGAGAGACTCATTTGTTTTTGGCCTTGGTGTCTCTCTAATTTCCTTTCATTTTAGAAAATGTTTAATGCTTAATGCTTAATGTGAAGCCGACTGAAAAAAAAAAAAATACCCATCGGTCATGTTGAGTCTGCCCTTTGTTCCAACTTATTTAAAGCGTTTTAATACATATTCACCAATAAATGTGAAATTGTTTCCCGTCACACTAGGACTTGTTTTTTTCTTCATCTAAATATTCCTGTTCGACACAAGCAGAGTCCCTCAGCAATGGCTGGCTTGGTCACTACTTGATCATATTCTGTTCTGTGTTCTCAATCGACATGGATATTTCAAGTGGTGGTATCATTCCAAAATAAGCCACTTTGACTAAATGTCACTAGAGCCATATGAAGACATAACATGAGGCCTAATTGTCTACCGCTTAATCGGCTACAATCAACAGATCTCAGCGACAATTCCCCAGAAGCCGTTCAGTTTCGTGGCAGGAGGTGGATTCGGACGAGGGGGGGGGATTGCCGTTCTTTAATGAAACCCAGTGTGAGGTCATCCTAAAAGCAGAACACAGTGATTAGAAGGTTGCACAAATAGCGATTTGTTGGTGATTGTAATCCTGCGAGGGAGACCGTCCCGCTGTTGCTGCCACACTCACAAACTGGTTAAGTAAGGTTACGCACTGGTCACGGGAGAAGTCTGAAACTTGCTTGGCATTCATTTCAACTCCTTTCATTTGCTGAAAATAATTGCATTTTCCAACTATGCAGATTAGACATTGAATTTGACTGAGACAAACGGATTGAATTATTTTATGGTGAAATTGGTTGACTTAGCTATTCACAAACAACTATTCACAGACACTTGCCGAGCATGAATACAAATAAAGGAGGACAGAATAGAAGTTTAAACTGGGTTTTGAGAGATAAGACTCAACTTTTCCTCATACATACTGTATTTTGTGGACGAATATGTTTTAAGGCTGAAATTCATTTGACTAGTTAGCTGATCTTGAGTCACATAGTTACTGGAAAAATCACACGTTGTTGACATGATATATGATATGACGTGATATATACATATATATATATATATATATATATATATATATACACATCCTTGAATCCTTTACAGATCTTGAACCTATGCCTTGAAGACAAGTGGAGTCATTGATGGCTTTTCCTTTATGAATCAGGGAACTGCGACGACTTAGCAGCAGCCAGTCTCAGTTAGTTGTGCTTGAGCGCAAAGTCCATGGTAGTTAGATAGATGTTAGTCCGAAGAACACACACAAATGGGATCTTCAAAAATTATTTTTATCTTTAAAGTTGTATACTGTAAGAAAAATCTGTCAGTTGATGCATCATTTTTTTTTTTCCCTTTCCTCAATAGGACACTACTCAAAGCCCTTTTCTGTGTGTGTGAAGTGTCTTTTAGTCAGAATCATACAGATTGAAATAATCGAAATTGTTTTGTGGTACCATCGGTCACATGCCCACATCTTGATTGTCAGCTAAGTGTCGTGGTATCTCTCGTGGCTATGATGGATAACATCACTTTCCTCGGAGGCTTTTGAAGAACATCAACTTGGGAAGCTCTGTTAAGGCGCATCGCAAACATGGACTGATTGAACCGCTCAATCATGTCCATTCTCCCTGGGATACAGGTCAATTTACCAAATATACGCAGAAGCAGATGCCAAAATTATCAGTCTGTAAATTGTGGTCGTGATTTCAAGAACATACCGGACGACTATGAGGTTTCGAGGCACGTGGGGTCTCAATGTAAGTAAGGCGTCCGTGGGAAGCTGCAAAAGTGACATTGTCCCTCCTGTCAACGGTACAAAAGTGTCGCCGCATGATTTCCCAAATATCCTTCCGGCGTTCTTTCATCCCTCGGTGCATTCCACGCCTTCTGCTCTTGTCGGCCAAAAGTCAAAGTTCCCCCTTAATCAGCACAAAGCTCTCTGTGGCAGGTGTTGGAGAGCGCTCTTCTGCCATCTTGATCACCCCACAGGGATCACGCTGGCCTCAGATGCTGGGCGCACAGCAGGACATGTCATCGGGAGAAGTGCCACCCACAGCGGCGACAGAATCGGGCAAATTGCTCGCTCCACAGTGAGCGGGAAAGGTTAGGGCTAAAGGATTAATCCAAATTCTAATTCTACATACAGATTTACAGCTTAAGAAGCTGAATGAGAATGCAGAGAGACTAAATGCACATCTTTAAAGCAGTGCAATGTAACATTTCTTTCTAAATATATTATTTTGATACATTTCGTATTGAACTGTCATACACCGCTGAGTTTGGCTCCTTCATTTTGTAATGCCAACAAACGTGTCAGTGTCTGCAAGCCATTTTATTCTGTTTACAAAGTGTGGTGCAGATATAGCCTGCCGTATGTGTTAGCTCTGACATTAGCTGCTAATGGTTAGTGGACATTAGCGGTTAACATCTGCTAGCATTTGTGAGAAAGAAAAGACGGCGTATCCAATTTTATTTCATTCGCAGTGTTGACAAACTATCTGGATTGCACAAGTGCAACATCTTCTGTCACAATTGTGTCTCACTCCACAATTCTACCCGCAGCTGCTGAGAGACGCAACCAGCGACAACATTCTATATCAAACACAATGTCTGGCATTAAAAGGCTAGCTTGTTGCTATGAAGTCTCTCACTATTGTCAACCGGAAACAAAATAAACTACAAACAAAAGACTGAGTGCATTATGTATTAAAGTGCACAGTGAAATATGCTGTCTAGATAAAGTTCTATTTGTGGTTCACTCAGTCTTCTTTCAGCTGCTTTCCTTGCCGGTCGAAGTGGTTGATCGCATGATTCCCGATGTTGAACAACAGAAAAACATGAAAGAATATGATAATAAAATAAATTAATTCATTAATTAATAAAAATAAATAATCTATGCCTTGGTGAAATGACTTGATCTGACTTGCGAAATGCGATCATAGTACTGTGAGGTCAGAGTATTTTGTTGTTGGATTTTATATGATTTGGCTGAAACATATAGGTTTGAAGTAACGTTGGGGAGGCAAACTACAAATCAGACAATAGGCTGTTCACTTAGAACGTAGTTTGAGATCCAAAGGGTGGTAAGGTATAGGACCAACAGGGACAAATCTTGCTTCAGACTGTAGTATAAATTGTATTTGCGTTGTATTTCTATTTCTATGAGGCGTTTATTACGAAACATGCTTGTTCCTCTGAACAGGCTGTATGTTGCTTCAGTCAAAGCGCTTAGTTATACTGTATTTCCTCGACATGGTGAGGACGTACCGACCTATTTCTGTATTTGTCTTGACTCACACTTTACAGAGGCACAAAGAATAGACTGGAGTCACAGGTGTAATCAGTCACCGACTCTGTTATCCCACCATTAGACCCTGACAGCAACACCATGTGATTGTTGATGGATACTGCACGCTCCATTAGCTTTTCTGATTCAAAGAATGCATGTAGTGAACATGCGTCAGTGAATGACAAACAATGGAAAGAGACACCTGCATGCAGCAATGTCGTGAGAACAACTTGTTTAGCTACATGTTACTGACAGCCTGCAAAGCATCACGGCTATTGTACAATTTCCACCCACCAAACCAAAGACTTTTTTTCTTTTTTTTTTTTTCAAATATACATGGCACTGCCTTGCCTGAATGATATTGTAACTGGCATCTTCATACAGCCTTTATTTGTCTGCTCTGATGGTGAAATGGTGTCTTTCCCACAAATGAGCAGTGTACTTCCGAGGTTCAATGAAGCATCCTTATCATATACATAGCTTAGCCTGTACAAGCTTTGAATGGCTATCATTCCATTGGCTGCCATTCAGCAAACTCAAATTTATTTTTTTATCCTCTTGCACGTAAGTGTCATTGAAAAAAAAAATACTTCTCAACGACAGGAAAACAGTATTTTAAAATCTGCTGTTTTTAAAACCACCCTGAATAAAACCAATGATGGCTGAATAGATGCAAACAGATACAAAATTAACAGGTGATGCAGATACTACAGTGAATAAATTTCTGAGAAATTGAAACATACTGTCTTCCGCCTTTCTCCTCCACCTGAGGTCCAGCTGCATTATTGTTTTCATTGAAGAGGATTCAGTGCACAGTCATCAGTGAAGTGGAAGTGCAAAATGAAAAATGAGTCAAGCAAAGCAAAGAATATACCCCAAAAAAAACAAGCTATTTTGTTCAAAAACCAGGATGGAGATTCTAGTTGGTACACCTCCATCAACACATTCTCCTTCCCAAGGTTTCGCAACTATTTTCAAGTGGATTGTAGCGTCCATGGTTGACACAGACATCTGCCGTCCGCACTGCATGCTGATGCATAGGTGTTTTAATGGAGTCAAATTGCCTCACTAACCTCAGCCTCCATTATTCCTGAGCATGACAAGCTCTCCCCAGCATCAGGAGAGATTGTGGAAGGCAAAAATCTGATCTAATAGCAAGTCTAAGGCGTCAACATGCAACACGGAATGGTTACTCACTCCGGGAAAGTAGTCGCTATTTGACACCTTGCGTGTGAGAATGTGTTAGTCGCGAAGCAGACATCACGGCTCAGATCTCAGAGGAAACCTGGGTCAGTTGTCAGCGTCGGAGATGTAGAGCTACACTGCGATTGGAGAGCACCGTCAAGACCAGAGGCACTCACCAGAGGATTTTGTCTTGTCATCAGGTCCTGAACTGGAGTGGTCACTGAAAACATCGGAGCCAAATGAAAAGTATGTGAAGGGAAATATCCAAGCCAAATTACAGACAAGCAAACAATGGCACAGAATCCTCGCTCTACTGCACAGATCTTATAATATTGGCCCAGCGGATGCTTCCCTCAGGACCGCCGAGAGGGATACTGAGGACAAATACTGGATAGAGGGTTTGAGGCAGATTGTGGCTCTTATCAAATTCTCAAATGAAAGAGGACTGGCTTTCAGGGATGATAATGAACTTTTGCACTCGTCCAACAATATCAAATGCCATCAGGCGGATTTGAGCTTATTGCACTTCTTGATCCATATTTGAGCACATGGTGACAAGAAACAACACTGTGCCTATTATCTGTGATGTTTCACGAGTCCATGAAAGTAAATATTTTATCACTCCCATTGACCAGTTGACATTCTTTAAAAAGGAAATATTTATTGGTTTGGCCTGGCACACGACCTAGGTTTGCTGAGTGTGCTGAAAGAACAGTCTGTGGTAGAAGTGGATGTGGAGTCTGCATTACCAACATGCATATGAAAACAGTGAACCCACTGACTCAGTATGTGCTGCGTCTGTTTCGACAGTATTGGCGCCAGCTGAAAAGATGTGCTTGTTTTGACATACTCCACTCACTGTATGTGTTATGTACCACACCCACTCATCGTTGCAAGGTGTTTAACAAGGATGTGCTCATCAAAAGGACCCGGGAGCTGCTGTCAAATACCAGATGGAGCTGTAGAGCTGATGACCAAAATATCTGAAAGAAAGCTAGGGCTATTAGTGAGACGTGAGGATATTAGTAACTGATGTGGAGGAGCAGAATGATGCTGAAGCATGCAATGTACCACACAAACTGGAAACCTTAAGAATGAGGAAGGAGACAAAAGATATCCTGCGAAAGAGTGACACTTACTTGAAATCTGCTCAGTGATGTCTGGAATCTCTGCTTTTGTTTGAAACATTGCTAGGAGAAGGGTTATAAGAAACATCTTGTGATGTAGTTACACATGAAACCTTATGAAGTGGGAGGCATTTTTACACAGGAAAAACACACCACTGGAAATACTGAACATTGTCAAAAAAAGATAACAAATGGCGTTCAGACATTTGCCTGAGGCGCACTTTCAGTTTCCCAGCTTAAAAGAGTGTAAGAATGGACTCATTTTACGTTGGTCACCTATGGGGACCACACAGTCTTGGGCCTGAAAGGGATGACTTCGGGGCTGTGGAGAGTGTTCACCAAAAACATGCCAGTTTATGTAGGCATATCAAATAACGCTGACCTGTAACTGTGGACACATTGTGTGGCTGATTAAATTTCAGAGAGACTGGGGGAAAAAACACTTGCTGCTGCTGCAAAATGCAGGACACCTGATAAACTGAAAATCGCTGCCTCGCATAATCATTATTGCGCTCATTAAGTTTTATATCGAGTCTTAATTTTTCCTGCCGCGGTGACAGTTTTTGCCGTCACTTTGTCAGAGTTAAAGGAGATAATGTATTTGTGAATTGTCTTGGTCATAGTTTCTCACTCATTGCTATGTTGCATAATTACAAAACTATTTCAAATAAGTGACAGAAAGTCTTAATGTTTTCTATAAATCAAGCATAAATTTGACAGACTTTATTGCAGATATCACGCAACCAATCATTACAATTGTGATAGAACACTTTGAAAAAATAAAAAAAATATAATAACAGAATAGGTGAGAAAGGACTGTCACTCTGCTCGGCTTCTGATGAACGCGCTTTTGAACTGGCTGCCGGGTTCAGCAGGGAAAAACAAGCTCAGAACACGAAAAAGTTGGCCTTGTGGCTGGAAGTGAACTGTGGCATCATTGGCGGGTGTCGTCTTTGACAGTCACATCTGCAAAACACTGTATATCGGCCATGTACATGCATGTTTCATCCTAGATGCCTTCAACAAACTCTTCTTTGATGACTCCTCATTATCAAAAGTAATTGCTTACTTGATGGATGGAAACAAATACTGACAGGATACCAAATATGGGTGGCACAGTGTGTTCTTTAGTTCTGCCATAGTAGCACTTTATAGTGGCCAACCACTGTAGTTTGGCTTAAACTTCACTTGAGCACCAAGATGGTCTAGTGATCTAGAACAGCACCAGTTCCATCAGAATCAGTACCGTGCAGGTGTGAAATGCCTCTGAGTGAATATGTGGGCACCAAGAAAAAATTCAAGACTCATCTTGATTACAGGGTAAAAATCAGAACTATCGTTGCAACTACAGTGGTACCTCGGTTCTCGACCGCAATCCGTTCCAGACGGCCATTTGAGAAGCGATTTGTTCAAAATCTGAATCGATTTTTCCCATTACAATGAATGGAAAACTAAATAATGCGTTCCAAGCCTTAAAATAGGCTTTTGTAGGAGTGAATGTAGAGTGTCTGCTGCAGGTGCGCTGTTCGTCTATGTGTGTGGCCGCTGCATGTGGGAGGGGTTGTCGAGTGAGTGACGTCTCTCCAGAAGTGAAGAGGTGCCCGGTGCGTGTGCAGCTCTGAATGTGCGCTTCTGTGCAGTTTGGCTGTGACAAAGTCATAAACCAAGTAACGCTCTGTCCCAGACTCGCCTCATCTATGTCCCTGCTCCAGCCGACAACAGGACATCAAACCCTGGAGGTGTGGAGAGCGAGCACCTCCACTGTGACACTCTACCACGTTCCAGTGCGGAGACAGGAAAGGTTTTACACCTCAATATGAAGAAAAAACAGTCAGTAAATGTAGCTAACGGGCTGTGTTATACACAATAACAAAGCGCGTCGTGGGTCAGCTGATTGGCCCGTGCACGTTATAGTTTTTCCAGCTTTTTTCGGGGGCGTTCGAGTTCTGGATTTTGGTTCGAAATCAGAATTTAAAAAAACCTCAAAATTTTTGTTCGAAAACCGAGGTACCAATGTATTCTTGAATTGACAAAGTAATATCAAAACAGTAATAATAACAATAATAATAATTATAAATAGAATTATAATTAAAATAAATAAATAAATAATGTAGCTGTTTGTCCCTCTGCCCTAAGATTACCACCAGAGATCTATCACTACCCATATTTATTAGCATGAATACGGGTAGTGGTGTTTACTACTGGAGAGCCTTGAAAACATGTTGAGATGATAGACTGATGGGGAGGGTTATTGTTTGTGATTTTGCCCACTAAAATCCCAAGCGAACCTTCCATTTCGGAAGACTACAGTAAATCAAATGTCCGTGGCAGTTTTGTGATAGAGGACAAGCCCTCTTACATGTTTTACTTTGCATATGAAACAGATTTATGAGAGGAGAAGCTGGGCAAACACAACCTCTTGAGCTCTATCAACATAACCTACAAGGCTTGCTGTGGCTGCCGGAGCACAGGGATGGACTATTGTGGTGCGCTGATTTCTGACGGCAGAAATGTCTGATAATGAAAGTGACATTGAAAAGGTCACAGGGTATGTTTTGAATATTTGAAGGGTATTTTAGAAGCAGTCTTTTGAGAACCAAGTCATCAAATGAGGAAAGTAGTTGGAGCAAAATTTCTTTTCCGGTCGGTCAGAGCTTTTTTTGGATTTTGTTGTCTTTTTCAAGGCAAGTTGCCAATAAGTGTTTCCCCTGACAATTCTACAGTAAATAGATTTAAAATGAGCTCAGGGGGTTGATTGTCTGGTTGGTTGTCCAGCAGGGAGTACTTCTCTATCAGTTGTTCGAAAAAGGAAAGAGGGAAATGTCATTGTTTCCCACTAGATAGAATCACTTCTGTTTTGGGAAACTGAATGAACCCATACATACATATAAACAACAAAATATTGTTTATTTTGCATCAGTTTGACAATAAATCACGATGGTGGTATACTCAAGTTTTTATATCACCTTATTTAAACTAAAGCTCTTTTCATGTCTTTAAAGTATTTGTATAAGAATTTCAATTTTATAAGAATTTCAAGTACATTCAAAGTAGTGAACAAAGGCAAACTGACTGTTTTTGTTTGCTTTTGTTCAGGGATGATTCCTCCATGTTTGTTGTTGTTGTTATCATCCTAGCTGCCACGTGTCTTGTGCATCAGTGTGATCAGTGGAGCAGGAACTCCTGCACTTACAAAGGTTCCCTGTTGTCTGGAGAGCAAACTGTTACATTAAATTAAATTAAAACGATGAATTGCGATTAATTAATTATTATTAATTTAACGCATTTTTGTTGTTGCTGTGGCTGCCTGACTCAGTGGAACATGATCTTGATATTTTCTGCTTTGCCTCTGTCTGGATATTTCTGCATGATCTGCACTACTAATGTGGTATCAACAACCCTCCCACCTGGAATCTGAGAATCGTCTTTCATCTTTGTTGACTGACTGACCATGTGTGAGCCGTGAGGTTTGATTTCACCCACTTCTTCAGTCACATTTTGTCACACAAGCAATGAAATGTCCTATTCTACATATACCTTTGTATTGCATTTATATATTATTTATTTATTTATACTTTTTTTTCCCTCAGCTCAATTGTCATGCTGATAAAAATGGAAATTTTTCTGCCAAAATTTGTTCTGTTGATGGAAGCGAGCGTGGAAAGGGGAGGGGAAAGTCATGATATTACTGCACTGACAAAGTGCTCCCAAGTGATATTCCGCCACACATTATAGTTCTCTTCCTCATAGGTTTTATTTTGTCTGACATTGCTAACCTTATATAAATAGAGAAAATGCAAAAACGTTTGGTCACTTCTAACTTGGGTGTGTTTTGGATCCTATTGTAGCAAGCAGTGGTCAGAGATGACTCAATGGGTTGTCTTTCTGCATCCGTAGGAACTCACAGATGCTATTTATTGAAAGCAACCAGTCAACACAGAGAAGGCATAAAACAAAACAGCCACTTGAATTATGGTGCCCCAACATCTGAAAACCACCAAATACATTATGGGTAGTCCACATCACTACTGGATACAGCAGTCCACCTCTCAGTCACTACACTATTGAAACCATCACCAATGACTGTGTTTAAACACAGAGAGTAGCTCGACTAAGGCAATGGCTCAATTTAGCCACTTGAGTCCCATTGGTTGCAATGCAGTGCATTCAAAATTGAACTATGAGTCGTTCACCTTGGTGAAGGGGGATGGCAGCAGGAGCTCTTCACTCCATCTGGTTCACATGACTATAGAGGGAGAGCAATCAAAGCTGACAGGTGGCAAAAGGCCATTTCAGACTGGTGTATACACTTTAGACAGTGATCGTTCAGATTAATGAACTAGTTTAACTTCAGAGGTACAGAGTCTGTGTGTCGGAGCGATGGTCAACGGCGTCACCGTCGTGGAGCTGTCATTGTCGTCAGCACGCTTCCTTTGGCAGGTTTTGGGACTAAACTCAAGTTTCTGAATAAAACACAGTGAGTGTGTTTTCTTTGCATCACAAGTATGATAGATATGAAGTATCTAAAGAATCACGCTTTTTCATCACCGGCTGACTGACTTAGAAACCATGCGAACGCTGGCTTACGTGGTGGTATCCACGTCTTTTTATCCTGTTGGGAGAACTATGGATCAAAATGTCCTGGGTTGAGGAAATCGAAGACAAATGTGCAGATCATCGTCGTCGCATGCGAGCTATTAACCGCATTATCTAGGCCGTGTACTCTGATCAGATAAATTCCAATTTCTCTCCAGTCGTCAGACTAAGCTGTTTACATTCATTTTAAAAGTCCAAACTTTGTTGGACTGACGCAGTAATTGGGTTTTCTGGGTCATCATGTAACCGCAGCAATGAAAGACGCTTACCAAATGCTTACCGCCAGGGTGATTGAGTGCGTGCACATAGAAGAGAGATTTATTTTTCAACTCTACTAAGATCAGGACAGAACATGTTTCATTTTGCAAAAGTGGTGCTGTGTGACTCTAAATTTGTGAATTGACAGTCTAGTAAAACATGTCAGTTACCTCAACTCCTGGCCAAACTAAACAGCCAAAATGACAAACCAATCCACCACATAAACCTTCACTGACCTCGATGTATGTCCTTATTCAAGGTATGGTGAAAGTAACACTTTAACACTAACATGTTTTTGTCATATTGTATTCGGGTACTTGCCAATTGCAAGTACTTGAATACAATCTGACCTTAAATCTAAAAGAAAATAACTGTGAAGAAGTCAAAAGTTTCACTGTCAGTGAAGGTGTCTTAACATTGGTAAACAAACGGATCAGGATACGGAAAGAGCCATCAGTGCTCCGCTTCATTTTGTCCGGAGTTCTGCAACTGTCCACAAAGTATACAGATACTGACCAAATCTCGGTAGTGTTGCTGTTAATACGTAGTACATTGTTGCCTCTGTTTTCCTGTTTGTCCAAGAGGTACACTAGGAATACTTCTTCCACGGTTACAATGTTGGTTTCAGAGTTTGTTGTCATAAACTTTTGACTGTGGGCTGCTCCCCCTGGTGGAGTGAACGGCAATACCTACAAATGTGATCAGTGAAGGCAACGTTTGAAATGATGGGTACAATTTTCTACATGAAGGGAGCATAAACCAGCCTTTAATCCGACTGTTCTTAATCCAACGTAGTCATTGCTTGGTGAGGTGGAACCTACGTACTGTATACTTTCTTCAAGGGTTTGCAACAAGTATTGACCAGTGGCTGTCACTACAATTATACATTCATATTGAGTATATTAATTGTGCCTTGATCTGTAGTTCAGATGAAGAAATGTGTGTCATTTTTAAATCAACTAAAGATCAGCCCACGTCCACATCGGTCTTCTGCTTTCCCCTCATCTGACGGACGTCCAAAGGAAGCCATGAAGGAGGATGCATGTTGCAGCCTGGACCTCATACACTGGCCGGTTCAGCGCAAAAGTCTGCGGTAATATGACAACCATTATCCAGCGACGAAATTGACGTGTAACCCATTTCTTGGATGATTAATTTAGCTCGGTGTAGCTCATTCAGAGGATCAGTCTTCATCAGTAGAGTGGTTGGAAATGGAGGGTGTATATATATATATATATATATATATATATATATATATATAGACGACGGCAGAGAGAGAAGAGAAGACAGCCAAACAAATGAAGACGCTTTCAAATCACCTCCATCAGAATCCCAAAATGATTCTGGGAGATGGATTAGGAGCGGACGAGTCCGTTGCAGAGTCAGTGCTCGGCAGTTTGATGGGACCGTAATGCTCTCACGACTTGTCAGCAATTCGAGATGCGTCAGGGTTGTAATTGGGCAGTGCTCAGGCCGATGAAGTTGATTAGTCAAACAGCTTTGGACAGCAGTGGGGTGGTTTAAAGGATTTTGACAGAGATGAGATGAAGTCTAGCAAAGGATCAGAACTGGATCTGAACCCGATTTCAAATTAGGCAGCGATTGATCGTCTCAACGGATTTGGCCATAATTCCATCACAGCAAAATGTATCTACGATGCTCACATCATACGCATGGAGGCTCACTCTTGGAGACTGAGAGTACAATTCATGGTCACTTTTTATTTTTGATTTATTTATTTATTTTAACAAGGTCAAGAAAGTTTTAAAAAATTGAAGTTTATTCATGCTTTGAGACAACATGGGTCTTATCCTTCTCCACTGATGTAAAGCAAACAGCATACACAGCTGTCAGCAGCAGACCAAAGTCCTCATACGTGTGTGTTAAATTATCATCTTTATTTTGAAACATTGCCCATCCTCAGATGGGGCATTATTCAAATGATCAGTTTTCAAGTGGTGCACTGTCAACATAGTGCTAAAAGGACAGCAGTACATTGTCAGCTGCAGCTTTCCAACCAAGAGTACTGACGTCTAAAATCGTTTTTTTTGTTTTTTTTTCCCACCAACACCTCATAATTATTCAATTTTACCCTGATAAATGTTTTCAATGCAACACGGAAAATACATCATTATACGGCAACAGGATAAACGCGTGAATGATAGGCAATTTCGCTGCTATAATTGAATTCGGACAAGGGTAATTTTACAAAAAAAAAATGGAACAGCTATCACCAAAAGACTCGACTTTACTATAAAAAGTAAGTTAAACATATCTTGGCAAAAAGAAAGGACATGCCTGCTTTCAATCACATCGCACCCACCACATTCTGGTACGGCAGTACAGAGTGAGAAGGAGAAGCACAATCACATTAGCATGAAGTCAAATCTGCCTTTTGTGAAATGCCAATCCAATTAGCACATTCTTGCTCAACTCCCTCTCCTTCAATTGAGGCTTTTGCATCTTTTACAAAGATGATGAGCAGTGAAAGGAACATGTTAGTAAACCGTGCAGTCCTGAGGCTCTCCTTTGGGATTTTTCAAGGAAGGTGGCTAATGAAACGGTTCCAGAAGCAGACTAAGGGGAACATGTGAGACACCGGGGGCTAGAATAGAAAAGAAAAATCTTGTGTGCAGCTCTTGTGTCTGATGTTCTTGACCTTATTTCGGACCTGTAAATGGTGTTTCAATGACTCTTGGCCTTCGAAGCAACCCATCCTCACTCCCATGGTGTAGTATATTGATGTTCGGAAGTGGACTTTTGCGTCCTAAACTGATTCCAGATGACATGTGACTTGATATATATGACCCCATATGCAAGTGTTGTGACAAGTTGGAAGCAGGGGACTCAAATACAGACTGGAATCAGGGTTCGTTCTTTAATAGTGCAAGAACGGAGAGTCGGCTTTTAGTGCCACGGACGAGATCCCAGACGAGTGACTGGTGAGGGTCCAGGAGTCCAGTGATGCAGTGTCAGGAGTGCAGGCTGTAGAGTTGTGGTGCAGGCAGGCTGAGGTCCTAAGACAGAGGCGGTTGGTTAAAATAGCTCAGGCAAGGATACCAGCAGGCAGCGGCAAACAGCGGGCTTCCAGCTGGAGACAAACCGTGAAGGGTTGACAAACAGGCGCAGACTGGCAGGTCGGTCCTGTATTTGAACCTTCAGATGAGTGGAGGCAGGTGAGGATGTGAGAAGGTGGGTTGGTCGGTGACGTCAGAGCAAGGGGTTGTGACAACTGTCCTCTTTACAGGAAGTAGACTGAACGGCCATTTGAGGCGCCATATTGTTACATGTAGAACGTATGATGCGTCATCCCACTGCTTACCTAACCCCAACCACCATCTTTCTTTTATGTGCCTCCAGAAGGTGGAACATGTGGAATTGTTTGAATTGACAACACACCGAAGGCTGCCTTCGGTGTCAGCATTGGATGTGAAAGTCCACTTCGTAATATTAAGCTGTGATACCACTGCAGTGAGAATGTGATGGGATTGTTCAGGTGGTTAAATGACAGAAGCATGTGCAAGTGTCATTTGCCTTCAAATCTTTTAGAGGCGACCAGATGGCTGTACAACTCGTTCACTGAAACCTCACATAATTTCTAAACCAATGCCACCATCTAGTGGTCTCTGAAAAGTAGGACACAGATTCATGAAGCCTCGTCGACCCATGACTCGCTGTCACCACAGAGATGTTTCCCATAGTACCAGAAGTAGACTGTATAGCATTGTGTCTCTGACTAATCATCAATATACGTATATACATGAGACAACAAACCCCCGGGACAAGGGGTCAGTGTATCACCACATTTCATACAGATTTGCAGTGTCGTGGTCGTCTGCCCTGAACAAAAACACAAACACAAAACAATGTATTTCCAAATTAATTTCTCTATCAGTCCATGTGTTCGCAAGACTGAAATAGCCGGCGATAAATCCTTGGACCTAAATATTTGGCGCCTTCACAGTTTCTTTTTGTGTTCACAATCGCAGCTATCCTTCCTCTTGCATTGCGTGCATCCATCACTCATTTCAAAATTAGCCTTTTTTTTTTTTTTTTTAATCAAAACGAAATCTCCATGGCTGTTTGGAAACTCAGCAGCAACTCAACATTCTCCTGTGCATTTTCTGGCTCTTTCCATCATTTCAGCTCTCATGCACACACAGTTATATCTGTTCTTGCGTGTATATTATTTTCTTGCTTTTTTTTCTGTCCTTCTTGATTCGGTTTCTGCTTCTGCCAATTTCATGCCAGGCAAGTCCTTGGAGAATCACCAAGGGCATTGCAAACAATCAAAAGACACTTTCTTTCCCCCAATTAAAAAAAAAAATGCTTAATTACACACTATTTTCTTTTTGCTGGATGAAAGTTATAAAGATGGCATTATTTTAAAGGCATAAAAAATACCTTCCCACTTTCTATTTCACAGTTCAAGATGATTTATCTGAATAAAGCTCTGTGTGTGTGCGTTTTGTGGCCAAGAGCTATTTTCCACATCAGCAACCGTGAAGTCATATTGACACTAAGCATATGGTCGGCCCTGTTTTGAGATATTCGTACAGACGCCCAACGTTTCCCTTGTCTTAATGAATAACACCACGGTGGAATCTAGCTTCTGGAATTAGTGAGCATTTTCAACAGCACGAACAATGCTTCCACGCATGAATTAACACGTGTGCATTTCCATTTTAAAACACTGCATGCGCTGGGCAACACATCAGTTATTCATTTCATCTGCATGGTTATGAGAATGTGACTAAAAACTCTGTCTCCATCCATAATTTGAATATATCTCTGAGAAGTCACCCATTCACACTGAAGCTTTAGGAAGCTAAGAGACAGCATGCCTAGCACCCATTGTAAGAATAATATCCCAGATATTTCCCGCTACAAACACAAGACCTGGATCACGCAAGAAACAAATGCCACTACTTTGACACCCATTCTGAGGACAAGAAGTACTACTTAATTGAAATTCTGCTCTACATCAGTAACTGCCGTATTCACTGTCACATCTACTTTTCTCTTTCACATGACCACATAAGTGCAACTGAATTCTAGCATTCTAACCGCAATACAATTGGAGTTGCACTGAATGTTGAAGAAATGGAAGTAGATATAGTCATTTGCTTCACAGTAGTATCGCTTTGTTTGTACCAGCTACTGTGTGTATGTCACACGATTTCAATGCTTTAAATGTTTCATACCATTTTTTTTTTCTTGCTTTTGTGTAGTGCTGAATGACTGCAGTCGTGGTTGGCAAGCAGCGTGATTTTTGGAGAAATGGTTTTTGCTTTGGCATTGCTACAAACTCATGTGCATTTTCTAAGAGTAACAACATTGCTCATCATGTTTGAATATAAATAGATTAGCAGTAAAAATAAATAAAAAATGGCGTATATTTATCATTTGATGAGCCAATCTTGCTGACATAATAAATGCCCATATCTGTGCCGATAAATGGTCTGACTGATTTTTCCGGAAGCACAATCGTGAAAATGGTGCAAAGCTCACAAATAACTGTACCACGACGACAAAAGCAACAACCACGTCAAATATTACAGTGTACTGTACAGAACCTTTCTATACTGTCTTTAACTACGACGACAATATGATACCAACAACCATCTCTATTGCTAGTACTGAAGCAGCTTACAGTACCACTAGAGAGTTGACCAGCACCCACTGTGATTCCATCAATACCTACTGTACTTTATGACAAATGAAATTACAACCACATGGATTGGCGCAACAACTGGTACAGCAACTTTTACAACTGTATTAACATTTTCACCAGCACTTGTATTCCCACTAACTTCTGCTGCCACCACAACTATTTCTGTCATAATTGCCTAAGAAGTGACCCAGGTGCAGATAATTGCAGGCTGACAGAAGGCACGGATGAGATTAAATTGATAAATTTAATAGACAAGTTACAATAAACAGACGACAAAGACAGGAACTGAAGGTGCCAGAGTCAAAACACGAACCGGGAAATACACAGAGGGACTAGGGAAAAATCTGTAACAAAACAGAGGTGAATTAGATTCAACCTTCAAAAACAGGGAGAACTCAAACACGCTCGGATAATAACTCAAGAGGTCCAGATCAACTAAAAGCGCTACGTGGAGGAGAAACACTCAAACTCACACGAAGGGAAAAAACCTACACGATCGATAAATGAAAAGGTGAGTTTAAGAACACTCACACGCGGTCTGGCTAAAGAATTGAGGAGATAAAAACAGAAGCGGAGCGAGGAGGAGAAAGCAAAACTCAGGAAGCGGCTGAAGAGAAATTCAAGCGCGCAAAGAAATCTAGAACATTCAGAAGAACAACTTGGAATATAAGACTTGGGAGATTTACCGAATGACACGAAGTGACCAGCCAGCAGTCTGGCGCTCGCAAGATAATATCCACAGGGGTTGATGTCGGGATGAGCTCCAGCTGCGCTGCCATTAAGCTAGAAGGGACAAAGAAAAAGGAAACTACAAGGGGTTAACAAAATAAAAGCACATGGAACAGACAAGACAAGAGCATTTACACATAACTGCATTCTAAAAACAGTTTCAAACTCACAAATATATGAATCAATGGAAGCAACAAAAATGGATAACAACATCAAATAGAACGTCCATACATGGGATTGAAAAAGAGCACTAGAACTACGACGACAGTCACCAGCACTCAACCAACTAGCATCAGCAAAATTCACTGAAGCAATCAACACAGCAGCAGAAAAAAACAAAAATAAATACATAAAAATAAATGTTACTTCGAGGAGGAAGAAGGCATTTACAACTAACGTTCTTTTTTACTTCATTAGGTATGTGTCTGTGATCTATATTTACAGAATCTGGATAAATTTGATCACATTACTCGCGAAGCAAAACTATCAAAATATACTTTTAGAGTTGAGTCTTAGGAGAGTTTTCTCAGTCCATTTGCTGCTTCATTTAATGCAACTACTTCAGGTAGAATGCAATACATCTGAAGCCCTGAAAATACGTATGCAAACTACCCGTCAAAATACATTTGCAGAAATCAAACTTCCAGTCCAATTAGTTCAATACACTTTTCTGTATGCCCACATCTCCGATGCAGCAAGCGCTGTGTAAAAGTCAGCGGCTTATAATTTCATCATGAAAGCCAATGTAATCAGGGAAAATGTTTTAAATAAGCCAGAGCTAATGGGGAATGAAAACACAGCATATACGCTGAGGGAAATGTAATGGGAGGCGATCAATGGACATGCCACAGGCTGACCAAACAGATGACTTCAACTTAAGTGCACCATGCAAACGCAGTGGCTGAACAGTTGATGGAACAGTCTGGGGTCAAAAGCAGAAAATCACTGGCAACCCACTTTTGACAGTACAGTGAAAGGGACAGTGGTTTGCTAGATTCAAGTAGTAGTCGTAGTAGGCTGCACCACAACTACTTAATGCACAAGTGTTTGTCATATTTAAAACAAAAATGAAAACAAAGGGTTATTGAATTGCTACCCAGTACTGTAACACAGGGTACATGAAATTGTGTTATACGCTACAGACTGACCAACCCACCAAAAACGGTGTGTCGTTGCCAGATCACGTCCAGACATGTAGGGCTTTTATGCTACTGCTGTTTTCTTTGATAGCCACACTGGCATCCACTATTATCTTAGTCCTTGACACGAGCAGTTCAGGGAAACACAAACATCTCAAGCCACAGCAGTTCAGTAATAGTTGTGACTTGTAATTTCCAAAGGCATTTTCACCATGGATGCTGAGCGTTAAGATGCTTTGATTCATATGATATATTGCACCTGTTTTATTGTATTTGCACTTCAGAACTTTTTCTTTGTTCCATGACTATATTTTCCTGCCACAGTTTAATGATTGACAGCCCAGGCTTTTTTTATTTTAAGACAAGGGTGAGAAAGATCAGCATAGCGATTTGCCCTTGACTGACTAGACTGCATTAAGCTTTGGAAAGTTCAGACTTGAAGACAGACGTGAGAGGAAAATAAACTCCCACAAGCAGTAATGTATGGATAAAAAGACGGTCTAGACAACTTGCTTAAATGCATTATCTTCCTGGAACACAACTTAGAGGCGTTGTGTACAGCAGACGACAGGTAGGAGTTACGGTACTGACCCCTGTTCCAATTTTCTGCAGGAAAAAATAAAACTTTTTGGAGTTCTACAAAGACAAAATGAACTGCACGCGTATTAACACTCCTGTGCCGGAAAGAAACTGATGACAGTGCAGTATCAATTGGTGTGATAGACGTCCAGGTTATATTGGATGGACATTGATAGTGATGTGTGCTATCTATCACCAGTGGCTTTGCTTATGCTCGCCCCGTTGAGCCAGCGGGGAAGGCTCCCTGAGCAGAATCTTAATTGCAAGCTCAACCAAGCGCACCCCCTGTCTCCACCACGGTGACAGAACACACGACAAGACGAGAAAGTCAAATAGTCAGACAGAACTCTGTTTTTGTGTAGTCATCACTACGTTGCCATGGCATGGAATGAAATTGAATAGAAGATGACTGTGTGTGTTTGTGTGAGACCGAGGAAGACGGAGGCAGAGATAGGCCCACCCAGGGTGAGGATAAGTAGGTGCAAAGATGGGGAAGTGGGTCAAACAAGATTTCTTTTCCAAACCCTCTCTGAAGCCATGAAAAAAGTCCATGGGAACAATTTAATTTGAAAATATACACATGGATGACTCAATTTATATTGTATTGTACGATAGCAAAAAGTGTTTTTCATCATTCGGACTAGTGCTAAATATTTCCGGAATATAAGAAACGAAGAGCATGCAAAGAAATGAGAAATTATGAGAATATCACTGACTGCGGAATCGCACAGCTGAAGGTACAATAGCCATCCACACTTTCTTTGAAACTCTGCTGGTGCATAGGTCAGGGCCTGAAAATGACTAGGTTCTCATGCAATGGGTGGGTCAGTTTAGAGAGCTTTTCTTCATGATCGCAGTTTGAACATAACTTTTAATACATGAAAGTCTATTGATAATGAATTGTTGAAAACAATAGTTACATACTGTAGGTAATGCTGTCATGTCCGCACTATATTCCTATATTCCTGTCCTGTGCTTTTATTTTGTTACTCCCGGTTGTTGTTTCCATTTCCTGTCAGACAAACACGGCTGGCGCTCATCGTCTCATCAATCCCCCCTCCGACGCATCTACGTTTGCCAGATGGTAGCTTCTTGTTCTATTCAAGGTACAGCTCTTTCCAGACTTCCGTGATCTCACTCTCGTCACTGACCTTTTCCCAATTTCCTTCCGCGCTTCAATTGAATTTCAGCCGTATCCTTAGTTCCTCGTTCTTCCTCGCTCCACTTTCGTTTCTCTCCCTGACTCCATTCATTCGCACGAGGTGTTATTTAAAGTCTTTTTAGTTTTATCTCCATCAAATGTATTCCTTGTGTGCGTGTGTGTGTGTATCCACCACCACCGGGCGCTTTGTGTTGATCGCCACCTCGTGAGCTTAACTTCCAGTGTGTTTTCTGTTCTCTCAGTTTATAGGCTGTGATTCTAACTCGCCTCTCTTGTTTTCCAGATTCTTCCACAGTCCCTGTGCGTTTTGGTCCTGGCGGCCTTAGTTATTTGTTATTTGTCTGTCTATTTGTTGTACCTTCCATACATTTTTTAATTTCACGTGTCCTCTGTCGACCAACACCATCTGCACTTCGGTCCATTCATCCGGCATCATGACACATACGAAGAGTTGGTATGTGAGATTGAGTTAGAATGATTTTTTTTTTTCTGAATTCAGAGGTCTGACCAGGATCAGAGTTACGTATTTCAACATTTCATGCTGACATGATCTGCACTAGTGATTTATCCTTATATTACTCATCACTGAATGTCATGAATTCATTTTAATTCAACTGAGATGAGGGTTCAAGTAACCACCAGAGCTATGAGAGTCGTCTACACAGTCTCACCACACCCTCACAGAGTGTCGTTGCGATACGCCGAGGTATTAGGGAGTCTATATTTTCTGATTGACCACGACTAAAGCTCATTGTGAGTCTGTTGTAACTCAAAATAAATGAGCCACTTGTACAAAAAGACATCAGGTGAAAGTAGAGATGCAAAACTGTGCGCAGAACGCTTCTTTTTCATGCCACGATGGAGAAGAGCGGATCCCGCACCTGTAACTGATGTTTGCTAGACATATAAGGGGTGCTCTGAATAGTGTAAAAATGCAACATTTGGCTTCGGTGGCAAGTAGCCATTGAACAGGAGCAGGTGAACAACCCATGTATTGGAAATTTGCTCTTTCATTTGACCACTTCTTTGTCCATGGTTTCAAGCACGCCGGGTTCTGACCATCATCACGGTGAGACTTCGGTGAAAAGTGTGATCCAAATTCTGCACACATTGTTGAAATTTTCAGTTTGGTTGGAGAGCAAGAATAGAATTGCAGTTTGCCATGAGAGTGCAACTGTCGAAAGCCTTCTATTTACGTTATCAGCCTATTATATATTACCTCCTAAAAGGAATGGCAAGGATGTCCTTCCACTCTTGCCTTACGTAGCTGGGGCAGCCTCCCATGACCCCGCTCAGGGTAAAGTGTGAGAGAACAAACAAATGCACGCTGTAAAAATCAAACACAGACAAATGCAAATGGCAGTTCAAGCTGCGCCTTAAAAAACAACCAATGCACAGTCTGCCAAATGGAAAACCAACAGGGATCTGGAGGTCTGTATTTACCCCAATTGGTGCAAATGTCAGAGTCATTTTGCAGAAAATGTGCCGTTTAAATCGTGTTTTTGCCGGAGAGAGCCACTCTGCATCAAATGCAAATGTGTTTCCTGCCAAAATCACCTGGCACTTTCTCAGGAAATTTCTGAAGAATCCCCACGCCGTTGCTGAGATTTTGCTATTTTAAGTCTTGTTTCACATTGTATTATTATGATTATTGTTTGCCTGGTTTGGCTTGTCGGGCTCAAGCCTCATTTGAGGGTTGTCCATTTGAAGACTTTAATGTCAGAGAGGATGAGGCCTGGTGCAGAGGCAGCTCATAGGGAATACCAATGATGCACTCATTACCGTCACTGTGTTTTACAATGTGGAACCAGATGAAGGGGAAAGGACCTGTAGGAGGGAAGGTGGAGATAAGAGGAGGGAGGTGAGGTGTTGACAAGGAAGGCATGCAAGAGCGAGATGTGGCGGCTGGAGAATGACAGGAATGAAAATAATGTAAATGTGGAGAAGGCTTTAAAGTGAGGAGAGACATTTGAGACTCATGCTGTCCTCGAGAAAAAGAAAACAACAGGGAGGCTTTCACCACATACATGGGTGTGGTGGGGAGGGTTCGACCGAACAGATGTACGAAATCACTCAAGATCATCATGCATCTTCTCTCCTGTTCCTGGTGTCATTTTCTGAATCAACACAACTCTCTTTTCATTTCATCATTATTTGCAATCATCCGGTGACAAACTGTCGACTTGACAATTGCTTCTTGACATTCCCCACTGACGGCTGTAGAGGAATGTGAAAGACCACAGATCTGTGATCACAGTTGTTGTCAGTTTAATGACAAACAATGTGATCACACGCTGATAATGAACAATAGAGAAGTGCCAGTCTGTCAGCAACACTCGCTTTTGAAACTGCCAAACATGTTGGATGTGGGAAGTTTCATCAAACATTTCAGCATCAGAGTTACAGTGAACTCAAAACGAAACACAAGCCACAATAGAATGGTTCAATAGACATTCAAAATGAAGTGATCTTGGTAGTGGTCTTTAACAACAATGGCTCAACTAGGAATCTCTGGCTTTAAAAATGCCCTTAAAAGTAAGTTATTGTGTGGTTATTTTTGATTATTTCATGCCTCGTAAAGCATGCATTCAAACTACAAAACAGGTTTCTCCATGAGTTGACTTTCTGAACACTGCCTGCAAAGGAGCATGGGTTGAGCTGATTCAACTTTGACTGGTATCCTACAGTAGATACAGTGTCGGTAGAACACCAGAATAGTCCCGCCCATTTCTCCTAACCATCAGTGACGCACGCACCACACAAGAAAAACAAAGGAAGAGAAAACAGAAAGTTCATGGCGGAACAGAACTGAGTCATGGATAATTATACGCTCATCTGCTCAAGGATTATCGAAGCAAACACAAAGAAGAAAATGAACCTGAGAAAAAAATCTAAATGAGTCAAGTTACATGCATAGGAGCAAAGTTCACCTGGCCACACCTCAGGCAGAACTGTGGGTATTCACTGGTCAGCTTCAGGGTGCACCATGAACAGCAGTCATGCCTCAAGTGTACAACAGAGAACACGAGAAGATGGAGGCCAAAATTAAAGCACATCACAAAAATATTTTCATTGTAGGAGAGAAGGATGATTCAAGTATACATTACCACAATTGTGTACAAGAAACTGTCCAATGAGGACACAATGTGCCGAGAACACATTATTTTATTTTTATATTTTTCCATTTTTGCCGAGTCCATTAGTAGGCATTGCTAGAGTAGCTACTTCAACCGATGAAGTCGGTAGATATGTCTCCAATATAGTGGGGATATGCTTTAATTTGAGTGAACGCTAAACATAAAATAAAAAGTGACCGACACAGCATTGTAGCTTGTACAGTATTATGACCATACTTTGGCATGTGGTAACACAAAAAGCATTTAAAATGTGGTCTAGAACCACTTCTTGTGACCGCATTCCAATCCCCTGCAACCAAGCTTATGACCTAAATATGAGTTGAATTCTATATTGGGGGGAAGAACATTGTCCAGAAGTAGATGGAAAGGTGAGGGCAGCGGTCATTGTCCCCTTTTTCCTGTGGCTAACACACCCAGTTACTGCTGTGTTGACTTGTGGAAAACAAGCGTCACGGCTGTCTTGTGTTGGCTTTTCTGAAAAAAGAGCACAGACTCTGCCCGGATGAGCATGTGTGTTTTGGGGAGGCCTGCCATCATTCTGCAGGGGTTAAAACGACTGCCGCATCAGCAGTGAAAGCAGACGCTAATCTCATGTGCCAGGTAGGCCGAGTCTAGCTGGCGACGATCGGTTCCATGGGTAAACAAGTAACTTGTGCAGATGTGACACTGCTGCAGCAGCTGGAGAACTAAAAGAACGCCACTGTGACAAAAACCTGTCAAAACACTTTGGTATGTGTTCTTGCTATCACACTAATGACCAGCTCCACAAGGCAGTAGCCAGCTCTTGTTGTCAGAGCAAGCAAAGCAAGACTTGTAGCAAGATCTTCTGCTCCACAAAACCTTTTGTTCAGAAATATCTTGGTCTGCAGAGACAATGAAGAATGTTTGTGGGGTCAATTTAGTTAACACCCATATCTAATCTACTGCAGCATCTAAGGACTGATAAAAAAAATAAATAAATAAAAAAAAGTTTTGTCCATGATTTTAATGTTAAGAGAGGTTAAAACCAATGATCTACATGAAGGCAAGTGTATATCGAAAGCATATGTTTTGCATTTGTATTTGTATATATGTGTTTTGATGTATGATCATTATGGTTATTTCAATATTACTATTGTATTATTATTTATTTTTTCAACCTTTCATCCTTTGACACAAGCTTACATTGATGTTAAGCATAGGTTAGGTCAAAAACTAAAAAAAAAATGAAATGAACTAACCATGATCCCAATTTTAGCGGGGGGCTGCCGACCAGCACCGTTGTTGCAGTGAAAAAAAAAAGGTCTTTCATTTTCAGCTGAGTATTTCTGGAGGCACAAGTAACAGTGACACCCTTCAGATATTGTTTTCTTTCTTTCTACCTTGTTTCTATGCAACATCGGAACACATTTTCTATCTAATTGTTTTGCCTGACTGACACCAGCCATTGATTGACTGTGTAATTTGTTTCCAAAGATGCAGTAAAACGTTTTCATTTTTCATTTCTCCTATGCTTCTGTGAAAAGAAATGTTTTGGGGTTCGTGGTAATTCTATATACGTCTCCCAGAGCAGGCAGGTAGCACTACTGAAATTGCTGAGGGTCCGATTCATCACTGCGCCCCCATCTATAAATGAGGCACTGCAGCTCCGGCGGTTTAGGGGCGGTCCCACTCAGCGCCTCATTGAGCGCATCATTGGTGGGGATTAACTTACTGCTGCAAGGGTCCATGAAAGGAGCGGTCATGAACCGATGAGGGACCAGTCAAGGACCAGGCATTGAGCCACCATGGACGCCGGGAACTTTGGAATAGCTTCGTCTGTAAAAAATTTAACATCAGTCTAAGGATGCTCAAGTTTTGATCGGGATTACAATTATGTCTTCCTACGATGATGAAAATGTACTAACCCTCATGAAACGATTAGCACCCATGTCCCCAGCTTCTCTCATTCTGTCCCGATGCACCCAAACACTGCACCACGCTTTGACCCTGTGAAAATTGACCGGTGGGAAGCTACTGAGGAGGGAACAGTGAGTCTGCTACACACAGGGAGCCCCTCAGCGCGAAGCTCTGCCTGACAGCAAGGGAGCTCGAGCCTCTATTTACACGGCGTGGGGGATGCTAATATTAGCCACTGCTAGCTCCCGACTCGCTCGCCTGTACAACGACTACATGGTTTTCCAGTGTTCTGAGTCAAAGCAGCAGTGCTAGCTGTTTGTTGGCGATGTTTCAAAAACCAATGATTATTTGGAAGTGGATAAACGCATAAGAACAATCGCTCGCGCTCAACCTGAGACAGGGGTGATAAAATCAAGCGCTCCTTGTCATTCATCACGCTGCAGAGACGCAGGGAGAGTGCTCAAATATAGAAGTTCTATAATCAAAGGAGTGACTTCTTCTCTCATGAGACAAAATGACTAAAAATCTTGGAATGTGAAATGACAGTTTACAACATCAGAACCACAGGAAAATCTTTGCAGCCCAGACAAGTGCCTGCTCAGTTCGAAATAATGTCTCCTGTCTCCACTGTTGTCTAAAGTCAGAACGCACAGACTGGAGTTTCTAGAGAGAAACGTTTAACCAATTTTGACAGCCATACATCAGGCCGTAAATGCTGCAGTGATGCTACAAAATGATTTTTTTTTTGGATATGTGCACGATTTATTTTATTTTATTATTATAGCTGATTGATGGAAGTCTGTGCTCTCTGAGTGTTTTTCTAATAACGGATGTTTTGTTTGGTTATGTCATCACATTGTGCCATGCAATGCACCTTGAATTGGTGCACTGAGAAAGATACTGTATATTGCAATTGTTCTGTATTATTTGGATGGATTCATTTTTAAGGTCTGTAATTTTTTGTCATCAAGATCAGATCATATCTTAAAGAGAAATAGAAAACAAGCAGACTTTTTACAGTGATCTTCTCTTCCCAGACAGGTTGTTCAACCTGTCCCACTTCTCCAATTAAAAAAAAAAAAAAATACATTATTCTGAAGTTGTAATGCAGATGGGATCATATAGCAGAAGAAATGTGCATGTGGGAGAGTCAAAAAATGAGTCAGTGACTGCGCTAGTTGATGTGAGTTAGTAGTAATGACTCGTGGTTCAGACAATATAGTGCAGTAGAATGTTTTTCAGGTCCTTTGTATTTGCCTTCATTGGTGCCATTTTGCCCCTCATTTCTGCATATGCTTGGTTTCATTGCCATTTCTATCATTTGCCTTGCAAGTGCTTATGCAACTCCCTCCACTGATTCTCCAGGTTTACATTCCACCCTCCCCATTGACTATTGGTGCCCTGGCACGTCTTGATCTGTTTCTGTCAGTGATTTGGTCGTAATTCTTGCTTTTCATTCCAACCATTGCCTCAATCATTGCCAAAGTCCAATGATCATGAGAACCAGTTCTGTCTATTTGTGGCAAGCTTGTCTGCAGCCTTGACCTCATTGGATTTCATAATGTTGGTAAGAAAGAAGAACGTACGTAGAAAGTCCAAGTGATCAACATCCTTTGTCACAAACACTTGGCGCTTGTCGTGGAGATGTCAACACTGCATTGTATGTCAGCAACTGTTTGAAGAGTGATGTGGAGCCGTAACAGTTAACTCATTAACATGAGACCCAGGTGCTTTCATCACGCACGGCCCAGCAGTGCGGGGATCAAAACGGTGCATCAAAACAAAGATCAAAGCTCGCTTAGTGGAACTGCACAATTAATAAATAGGGGAGGCGTTGGTGTCGCAGTCCTTCCTCGTAACATATGTTTTGTTTTGTGAAGACTGGCTGCTCCCTTGTGCTTCTGCCGCTCAGCATCATCAAATCCATGTGGATTCATGCTGAATATGCATTTGCATTAACATGCAAAAATGCATGTGACTGCTGTACTTCCTGCGTGCTGATGTGCGGAAAGGTCATACTCAACACACACAATACAAATATTATTTGTATAGACGGTAGGGCCTGAGACACAAATGGATCATTGGGTGAAGTGGTACAACTACATTTAAAACTTCAATTCAGTAGCCACTTTCAGGATGCCGCAGAAAGGGTTGTCAAATAGAAAACCTGTCCAAGCATCCAAGAAAAGTCATCATCGGCAACTGAAACTTGACTACGCTGTACTCACTTTTCTACATGCTGGAGTCACTAGCTATGCGTAACTAACTAATAGATATGATTGTTCCCCTTCAAAGGCAGCGTTACAGCCAGCTGTTAGAGCTGTTACAGCTAAAAAGTGATATGAAATGATTTGATGTTGAAAAACAACGAGACTGCCATCTAGTGGGCACTGGAAGTGAGGACACTGGTCCATGAAGCTTCATCAGCCCAAAACTAGTACAAAGACAGAGACACTCGCATTACAATGACAATATTGTGCCCACATTAACATGGGTGAGATAGAGTGAAAGAACAAGACTCCAATACTCATGATATAAAGAAGCTTTGAAGTTGTCATTTTATATTGCAACTGCTCCTAACAAGCCACCAACCTTTGCTTCACCACGGATGAAAGGTGAACTTCAATCATAGGCAGTGACAAGCAGCAGTGAAACTGAACTTGGAGCTCAGGATTTGTTTTTCTTTGTCATTCTTAAATCAAGCTACATTGTGTTTCCACATTACGAGCATTAAATATAGATTTTCTGGACAGTGATTGCCAACATTAAAATGGAATGCACAGTTGTTGGGAGAGAAAAGAACAACCTGGTAAGTAGAAATCATTTGGAGAGTGCAGTTGAATTATGATTCAAATGAGGGTGCCATCAAGCAACACTGACCCATTTGTGTCCCTGATGGGAAGAGACAACTTAGTTCTAGTTTTGTTTCAGCAGAATGATGTGCAAATCTGAACATAATACTCACATTGCTGGAGTAAACACTCACCAGAAAAGGTTTTCCAGTGAGTACCTCAGCTATCTCCATCACAGACTTAACAGTTCGAGCCTAAACAAAACTGAATGGTTTTATAACATTAGTGATGGATAAGTCACTGCTGCTCTGGTTAAATGCTGATCCACACCTAAGAATCGAAATGAGTTTACAAGAGGGTCATGAATACTCTTTTAACGTGAATATTTTGTCATATATGGCTGTTAAACGGGGCCTTGGTGGATTTTCTGGAGGTTGATCTTGAGGTTCTTGAGGTTAACAAAAGTAAAGAAAACATATATAGAAATTAGAGATAGAATGGCAAAGAGTTGCAAGAGATTGGCACAATATTTGAAAATGGTAATAGTTTAGTGCCGTCTCTCATAGACGAAGAGTATGTTTTGTGCTGGTTTATAATGAATAACAATATGTGTACCCCAAAAACACGACTACTACTACTGATCAGTGATTACTATGTAACATCCTGTTAATGCATCTGTACTCACTTACTTCATTTTTATTCTCTTGGAGAGCCAACATAAGTCCAAAGATACACACATTGCACCATATGTGAGCAAGCAAATAAAGCTTTAATCTGACATCATCAATGATTCTTGGGTTTGTTTAACGGTCAGAATAACAAATACTGTTGAATCTCAGTCACCTTTCCAAAAATGTCTCAATAAATGTGGAGAAGTTTATAAAAGGTTACGCGTGCAGAAAACAAAATGGAGAATTGTTCTTGTAAGTTATGCGAACACTGCTCTTACAGTTAACTTACTGTTAACTGGGCAATGTGTTGAGGGAATAGTGTCACCAGTGCCGGACAACTGGAGGTTAAAGGGGAGGAGCCATGCTACAGAACATGAATGTTTGAACAACAGTGGGTTACCTGCAAAGGATAACCGATCCTCACAGCACTAACACACCATGTTTTTTTTTTTTTTTTCCTTGAGCTGCTGCACTTCAGATCAGCTGAAAATGAGGGGATGGATAGGTGTCCCACTTCTGCTTGGGGTTTACTACCGTTCATGTGTCATATATCATGCGTTCTGTATGGTTCCAAACATTTTATTTTTATTTTTTTTCTAATAACTCGGACACTTGAACAGACAGCCAAGCCTGCTCATGAAGTCAATATGCTAGTGTAGATGATGTAGGTGATAAACATGCGCGCATGCGTGCTCGGCTGATTGCAATTCACTAGATAACTTTGTTTCACCTCCTCAGAAACAGGCGCTTATGCAAAAACATGCATGAAGAACGTGCACACAAATAACTCTTCCCACCATATAACATCAAAGACAAAGTGCCTGCCTTGTCAGAATAATGCATGCATAAGCAGATATTTTATCAACATCATACAAGTGTTTTGTTGGCTGGTGTAGCGCAGACTGAGGAGGAGATGCACTGGAGAAAGTCGGCAGCAGGCAAGAGGCCACTCTCCCTGGAGGATACGACTCCAGATCTGTTTCTTCTCCCGACCCTCATTTGCTGATTTGTATTAGCCTGCTTAGATAGGCGAGTCCATTGATCTCAGCGAGGGCTAAAATTAGCGGATTAATTGGTTGTGGGGATGAGCAGACAGAGGGCTTGATGCAAAAGTCATCTGCCAAACAAAGTTCTCCCCTGAAGTCGCTCTCATGCCTGTGGAGATTTCAGGTTGAGATGCTGCACCTTATGTAAATACCTTTGGATGCATGATTCATGAGCAAGTGTCACAGCCGCTGTTACTTTGGTATGCAAACGAGATATGTAAATAAATGGCAGCATGTTGGACCAGTGGTCGGTTTTAAAGACATTGTAGGAGGATCAATAGTTCAGCGGTTAGCAGGAGATGTATTTGTTTATGTATGAACACATGCTCTTGTCGGATTCTGTGCATTGAGGACATTTGAAGGATGATCAGCTGCATGATTTCAATAAAAACATTACCATATTTGACTATATGAACACAGTGAAATAACTTTATTATTTTCAGTTACGTGTTGGAATATTGCAATTGTAAATATGTCCACAAAGAAATAACAAAACCACCGTGTATTCTGAAGGATAGCGGAGCTATGCAACCTTGTGAAAAACATGAGGAACCCAAGTTTAAGCAGTAGCCTGAATGAAATGAAAGTGTTTGACCGCTCAAGCGTTCTACTTTCCACTGAAACTGAGACCAAGACACCATACAGGCTGCAGGGTATTTTGAGCGAGACAAGCGAAGATCAGGAGCGTGGACTTAGAGCATTTGCTCCATACTGGGTTAAAGTGCACATCATGAAATTAAATTGTATTATTTCAACTATAGGCACGTTGATACTGAGACAGCAAGTGTCTTCTCTGTGAGTACACTGTGAATGTTTTCGCTGATCGATGGTGTGTGACATCTGTATGATAGCTGAAAAAGAAGACTGACTTGCATTGCTCTATTAAAGACTGGCAGAACCACTAACTGGTGCCAAAATAAACTGTCAAAAAACTGTCAAAGTAAACTGTCAAAGTAAACTGTCAAAGTAAACTGTACATTTAAACTATTCCTCAACTTATGAAACTGTAACTTTACATTGAAGAAACACGATAAGGAATTTAGCAGCTTCATCTCACATTATAATTTTCTATATAATGAGAAATTTTCGATGAGAAAGTGACCCATGTATTACTGCACTACCCTCCAAAAATGAAAAAAAGATACAATAAAAAGCATTATGTTGTAATATTCAGTAGAGTAAGCAATATCCATTTGGGCAGAAGTGGTTAGCACACTGGCCTTGCAGCAGGAAGGTTACAGGGTCAACTCCTGGGTCATGGAGTTTTTGTTCTCCCCATGTGTGAGTGGGTTTTCTCTGGGTACTCTGGTTTCCTCCCACAGCAGAAAAATTGCCCTCCTGTGTGTCCCCTGCGATGGACTGGTGACCTGTCCAGGGTCTATTCCTGCCTCTCGCCCACTGACCGCTGGGGAAGGCTCCAACAGAAGATGTATGTATGTTGGGGCAGAGTTTAAAGACAAAGTACATGGTGACAGTAGTGTACAGTAGCTCAGTAGTCTTCATGTTTACCTTTTTTTTTTTTTTGCTCCAAGTGACATGGTCCCTGCTGCAAAGTCAACCCTTAGGAGCCAGAGTTTGTCATTAAAATGTTCCACTTTGAAATCGCTGATTCAAAAGGTTGTTACTTGAAAGCTGTTAGAGATGATTATAAATCTTCCGCATCGGCCAAAGTTTGGGACGTGTATATTATGGCGTATGTAATGCATATGACAACGCCACCTGGTGGCCGTCGTAAATTGCGTAACATTTTACAGACACTCGTCTCTCGAGCCTCAATGGTGATGAAGGCTGGACATCATCATTGTCATTGACAGCAGGACACTGAACACTTCTGCCGCCTCCATTGGTATTTGCAAAGTATTTTTTTCTTACGGCTTTGACCACCAACTACAAGGAAGCACAGGTGGCGGTGCTGCAAGTCTTCTGTGCGCTCACGTCACGTGTGTACCCACCTCGCTCTGTTGAAGTTAAACATTTAACTTAATATGAACTGCGCTTTTTTTGGTCATTCAGACATATGTTTTTTGTTATATTTGTAACTAAATGATGAGTAAAGACTTGAGGAGGAGAAGAGGGATGACTCACCACGATGTAACTGTTCTTTTGCAGATGATGTGGTGATGTTGGCTTAGAGTCTGCATTCTTCAAGGATGACTGCAGGATGAGAGTGAGTCTGATTTTCTGCAACCATTTAAGGAAGTGAAGAAGGACATGTGAAATAACGGCCATGAATCCTACAGTGCAGGCTGAAAAGAACCATCCGCTTGAGAAGAAGATGATGAAACAGTGCTCTCATTTTCTGAACTCTGTTGTTGCCGCTTTCGGTTTAAACTTTGTTTTTCGGGAGGTGCAGGTTTACGGCCCTCTCTGGAACAGTTTGGTGACCTCTGACCGAGAGCGTATCGGAGTGCTAAGCCAGGCTGCGTGGACGGTTGATAATTAATGGATGAGCTAAAGCTAGCACACATCATTTATGGGGTGATTTGTGTGAAAGTTTGATGCGATCAGATGTTGGAGAGCCATTTGCTACCCTGTGAGGGCAGCGATTAAGAGGAAAAAGGCAGGCCCATAATTGGAAGCAGGTTGGGGTTAACTAGGTCAGTCAAAGAGCATCAAGTTGGAACAGAGAATATGTGCACCCATTTTTCCCTGTTCAACATTTTTGACAGTCAGCTGCATTGCACTGCTGAAATAATGTGCTGTAAATGAATGAAGGCTGTCAGTTCAGAGACAACACACAACTTTAAACTGAAATGATAAAAAAAATATTTCATAAATCTGTTGGCTGCCATCGATATCATATTAGTTCTCAGAGTTACAGCTTTCAAATTCCACGCATATGGCTAGCAAATGATTTTTAAAAACTCCTCAACAGATCCTCTTAGATGTGTTATTTTCTATCCTCCAAGTCACAGGTTTGCAAAATTACTGCTGAGAGCAAGACCTTTGGTTTGTTCAAAAAAAGAAAAAAACAACAATTCTATCAGTTGGTCACTTTTATATTTAATTTGTAATGAGGGCCCATTTTGAATTCTCAATTGTTTCTCAATATATATTGAAAAAGTAAAAACTGTTATTTTTAAGATTTTTTTTTTATATTAACTTCCACTTGTCTTTGTAAATAAACAAACCTGGCATCTCATATAAATGGAATGAAATTGGGGGACGTCACATTTCAATATATGTGGATCAAAAAGTAACTGTAACTCAGAATTGAACGCTGAATTTTTTAACTGTTGAAGTTTCACAGTTAAACAGAGCATCGCAATAGATGAATATAGGAATAACAACAGGACAACTGTGATGAGATGAGAGACCTTTATGAAGCACTGTCCTCCTATACAGAGACCACTAGATGGACTTCCATCTGCCCATCAGATGTTTCATCCTTCTTTAGTTATGCTCATTCAAGTAGGAGTATAACTGAAATGTAAAGTTGCTTTCTGTCTTTCTTTCTTTTGCTGCTTTGATTTGTTAAGGAAAAAAAGTCTCCGACATGGAATTGAATCTCCCTGTCAAAAGTCAAGCTGAATTGGTCCAATTCCCATCTCTAGTTTTACTCCTACAAATGCATTTTGAATGCTGAGTTGAGTCCAGCTTTGAAACTCAGAGCAGCTTTAATGTTCTGGATGTATTTGGTACGAGCGAGAGGTCAAAATTGGATATTGAAGAGCGATGGATGAGCACGTCTGCTCGAGCTAATACAGTACATATGTGCCCTGTTCTCATCAAACATGACAAAAAACAAAAAAACAAAACATATGCGATGTTGTGTTCACCGATGCTTATGTCCATGGTGTGGCTCAGATAGCAGCACGCTATGGCAAGGGAATGATTGCGTTTCCATCAAGGTCACAGAAAATATATAGCCTTCTTGGCTGAGCGCCACAAAGTGAGTCAGAGATTCAACACAGTGACACGTGTGACTGTGAGGTCAAGACAATCACTGCTGAGTCAACCTCTCCATGCACGATCAAACTCTTAAACAAGCTCGTCCTGAGCTTGAGAAAGTTAACGCCAGAGCTACAAGGCTCTGGAGACGCACCACGGTGCTGCTCACACACGGCTGTATTGGCATTTGTGTCGGCCCTTACACGCAGGAGCGCACCATACGTCCAACATGCACCCTCATGGGAAATATGGAGAACACAAAGGTCATTCTCATAAAGAAGAGCCTCTATTCCATTTTCACTGTTGGTGCAGGGCATGTGTTAACAGCACAGGCGGAGAGGAGAAGCAACTCTGAGGTCCCCTCGGTGTCTCTTTGTGTGAGTAGTGCTTGGGCATGTTTGTGTGTGTGTGTGCACAGAGGTGATATGTGAGTGTATGTGTGTACCATGTATAGATACCCTCACAAGTCCAGGCCTCAATTTGAAGAAAACTTCATCACAACTGTCATTATAATTAGGTTTAAGTTTGGTTTAGACTCCAGTTAATGTGAGCTCCCACAAGGGCAGAGGTAAAAGCGCGTGTGAGCGTGTGAGTGTGAACTTGGAAACACGCCTTCTTTTTGTACATCGCCACAAGGTTAAGCCTCAATTTAAGGATTAAAACTTCAAAATAAGTGGGTCATCATGTTGAGTGTTGTTATTGTATTAGTTGTACAGTGCTGTCCATGTTAGGTTCCTTCTGCAGCCACCCTGAATACAGTGTATCAAGTATGGTTGGCCATGACAAATATCTGTTTATTATTTATTATTTCTATGAATTATCTTACATTTGATTTTTTCCCACAGGGCCCACATTGCAAAGCATTTACATCATATCAGTTCCAACAGATTTACTGCAAATTATTCCAACATTTATTGATTCTATTTTTTAAAATATTACTTATGGGCTCTTAAATATCTTATGTGAGCCGGAATGGCTCTCTTTAGATTCTGCTTACAAAGCTCTTAAGTTCAGAAATACATTCATCTGTCTGAGTGGATCTGGTTTTTAAAATTCTGGGTTTGCTAACATGTTGCTGGCAATGTCATACTGGTACAGTGTGTTTCTGGCTGCAGTACGATTTTGTCTGGAGTTGGCTTTATCAACAGAAAGCTTGATGCAAGGGTGCAGGAGGTGCTGGATAGTCAATGAAATAGTCATCTATTTTTCCAATCTTTCCCCGCACACGGCCCGCCTCTATCCATTTCTCATTTCTCAGCCTCCTCTAGCTCTGTCAACCTTCTCTCTTGCCTGCTTACTTTCGCTCATGTAAGTAGTTCCCATTAATCACAGTGAGGCAAGACTTGTATGGATTTTTGTCAAATTGCTTCTGCCACATAAATCTAGCACATATAAATGTATGTGCCTTCAACTCACAACCGATCTATGATTAACTTGGGTTAGTTTATTTGCATTTTTTTTTTCTTTTGCCCTCTCCTTTTCCCTTGCAGCTTGTGTCCCCACAAGTTATGATATTCATTGCTCATCCTCGGTGAGGGATCATATGAATAACTCTGTCAGGGATCTGTGGAAAATCTATCATGTTGTGGCGAGGGTGATGGGTAATAACTAGTGACCTGCACACACTGGAGAGATTTCACTCACACCTCTCTGCTGTCAGACTAGGTCAGCTCCACGCTGTCAGTGCCCTAGTCTGAGGGGGGAAACTGTCCATCTCACCACAGTTGGTGATTGTTTGTGGCACAGGGAATAGTTTCAGCAGGGAGACCCCCTACTACCTTTCACTGCACACATTAACCATCCACGATAAAAGGGCAAGGTCAGACTTTGATGTCATTAAAGGCGGATGCTTCTCAGGTGAACAAATCAGGGTCAGTGCAGACTCAGGTTAGACTAAACAAAAAAACTTGAAGTAACTACACTAGAAGAATGTTATATTCAGCACAGTGGCACAGTACTGTCGGAAACAGTGGGGGCAGTATTGCTGTTTTTTTATTTTTATTTTTTCAATTTTTCATTATTTCTTTCCTGAGCACTGCAGCTCATACCATGGACAAACAGATGTCTTTCGAGTTCTTGAAGGCGAGTTTAAAACCCCAGCATGGAGGTTTTGAAAATATTAATATATGCTCTTTGTTGCTGTTTTTTTTAGACCAGATCCATCTCAACAACAACTATCTGAACTAGGTTCCACTTGTCATATTCATAGACTGCCAATGTACGCCTGAGAACATTATCTAAATTCTAAAGTCTTTGTCAAAAATATGGTTATGGCAGAATCATGTGTGGGGCGATTTGGCTTCATCGCCCCACATTCATTCATCACAAAAAAAGATTGCGTCCACTTCTGTCTGAACTTTTCATGGAAATTTGGACATTCATTTTTTCTTCTCTCTTGATTTTACCATTTATTAATAAATCATTTTAGTAAACCCTAAATTAGTCATAATATGAGTAGTAGCTGTAAAAAGTAAAAAAACAATTTTGAAAATTAAAAAATGTATACTGCTATCATCCTTCAGAAGCAAAACGGTAAACGACGAAAGCTTTGGCAGCAGAGCAGAGTGATGCAGTGAGTGCATTGTTATTGGCCGTCCATTCCTATGATCCATCCAATAAAATGAACTGTAATGACACGCTCTGGGGTGTGATCGCTCGCAAAATAAATGCTGACAAACTTTATGCCATCACAATTAAATCAAAGTTATTGCAGGAGTTTCCTTGTGAACTTGTTTATTTGTTCTGTCCACCACACATAAAAAGAAAGCCCCCAGTCCCTCCCTGGGTTCATAAAAAAGCAAACATGAAAGAGAGATCAATTAAAGTAGGTCCTAACTGATGTTCCGCGGCTGAAACCTAGCATTTTAAGACAAAAACTGCTCGAGTTCAAATCCTCGAGTTGCCTCGATAATGCTATCTGGGGTCATTATTTCGCACCAGTGAGCATAAATGGAAATGGAATTGACATGAAAATGACTTTCCCCATTTTTGATGTTGGCGGGATAATCAATAATTTAATTAACTTTATGTATTTGAGCTTGAGAAATGGAAGATTTGATTTTCCCTCTATCTCCCTTGTGCTGGTACTGACAAACTGACATGATTTCTGTTTTTCCTTCATGCTTAGACATCTTTTCACTCACACCTTTACCTGATAACTGACCTTATACAAATGTTATACCACGGCTTGTTTTTCTACAAGTACATCATTGTCATATGTTATTATTATTATTAGTTACTAACATTTACACTTTTTATTAATCTTCTTGGCCCAATGCTTCACCCTCTTGGCTTAAAAATGACGTGACTTTCACTGAAATAGTGAGACAAAGCCAAACACTATGTAGCAGTGACCTGTGAATAGAGTCAGTCCATCGCCAGTGGGTATCTTACGACGGAGCTCTGCTCACTGCTGACTACACTCTTGGCTCTAGACCATCCTGTACTGGTGCTTTTACATGTCATGTCAGTGTGTGGACGTATAAGCCATTTGAAAAACAGGATGCCAACTACTGGGTTGATACTGCCGGGAGTGTCAGCTTGTCTCTAAGCACAAGCCATGCTCATCCAAGTACACAAATATGGTCAAGTGAAAAAAAACCAAACAAACTTAGAACTCAGCTACTGAACTTACGTCTACTATATTTTATTGTTATTTACTTACTTATTTACTTTAGACATAGCAACTTACTGGAGGGGGTTACGGTTTGGGAACACCCACATGGCAGAAGGCTGCTCCAACAGAAAGCTGACTCCTAAAAATAGGAGAGCTACGCAACCAGGACGAGGTAGACAGAAACAACATGCCGAACAATCACCACCATCAAAGGAACCAACCTGCGCCCAGACCGGCACCCTCAAGTACTAATACGTCGTCGACGTTGTGCTGAAACTGAGAGGAAGCCAAATCCTGAAAATGTACCCATGAAAATATCCAGATTTATGAAAGAGTACAGATGCATGGTACAGCTGCACATTTGCTTGAAACGTCACAAATCACTGCAGATAACCAACCTCTCCCTTTAACCGCCTCTTTTAAATACTCCAATATTTTATTTCTTTCTAAACCAGACTGTACCAATAGAAAATCATTTAATGGAACCTGAACTTTCTGAAGGAAACATGCAAATGTCACTTGTTATATATGGCACCTCCTACAGCTCTGCGCTTGCATCAAGGACTCATCGTGATGAAACGCATGATCATTTCGCAGGCTATATAAAATGTGTTTTTTCATGTTTTACACAATTGACGTTGACTGTTGTGGATATGCACTGCCATATTTGAAACTTGGTAGCTGAAGATCTGTGTTGTTCTGAATGGGTGGTGTGTGATGCTTCACTGCAACAATATTCACAGACATCGCAATGAAACTAATGTGAACACCAGTGAAACAACGTCCATCGTGTAACAGAGCTTTAACCCCAACGTGAGCAATTATACGAGGAAAAGTGGCCCTTAAGTTAACAAGTTCATCAGTGTTTACGTCTCGGATGTGCGCATCCCACGATCACCACGAAATGCTGCAACAGTGGCTGAAACCTGCGCACGACAAGTTGGCATAAGGCACAACATGTTCGTACGCTCAGTTCAAGATTGATGTATTCTGTCACCGTGGTAACGGTGATGTCCCTTGTACCAAATACTGCACATGAGTTTTTAGTGTGGAGTTGACTGTTCCATGGGAAGAAGCCGATGAAGCGCAAGGAAAAATCGAGCGTATGCAGGCATGGTCGCAGAAGTAGAAGAACAGGGCTGGAGAGCAGGGGTGTCTCACTCAAGATGGTCTATTGAGGCTTCGTTGGAAGTAAAGGCCAAGTCCAGCAAGACGCAGTCATGGGCTGGTAAATGAGTGTCATGTGCAACAGACACCCAGGTCTGATGGCGGACCTTCCTTGAATGGCTGAAACACCTCACATCGAAAAATATATATATGTAATTGGTTATTGTGTATTGGCACACAAGTCAATGGTGTATTCTGCTGCTTCATGTTACTGGCACTCTTATTAATTCACTGTATCTTGTTTCTAAAATATTTGTTTGGTGTTGCCACAGTTTCAACGGTTGCTCTACATGACCACTGGGAGTGAGTCAGCACTGTCGATGACTGCCAACATCAACACAACATTTTTGAAACAAAGCATTTATCTGGACGTCTTCAAAATGACACGATGAGTGGAGCTGGATCTGAACCACATCCGCCCTTCCACTGGGATTCAACGCAGGTCTCCACTCTTCACCAGACACAAGGTCCTTTGGATCAGTCATTGACTCTCATACCTCTTCACAGTTAAGCAGATGATTCTTCTTCTTTTTCTTCCATTGTCTGACGGGAGGATGGCACAACAAATATTGAGCTATATGATGGACAGTGCCCCGTGAATGCATGCTTACCATCTTAACTGATGACTAACTGCAATGCTGTTTTCCGCATTCCGTTGCTGCAGCAGCTTCTCTAGAACCTTGAGGTTCATGCTGCACAGAATCAGGAGGATGTGTTCCCAGAAAGCGGAACAATTTCTGGTCCGGGCATCTGTCTCATGTTTGACTACTGTTTTCTGGTTCACATTCTTGTGCTCTTCCAACTGTTCCAGAATGGAGCAGCTCACCTGCTCTTTAACCTTCTAGCGTTCTCACACACAACAGAATCAATTTCCAGCTCATGAACTATCATGGTGTGTGCGTGTGTGTGTCCACAAACATCTTGTCTCGCTCTTTTCCTTTTTCATCCCATTTTACAACTTCATTCATTTCAATAAATCTCCCGCATCCATTAAGCAGAAAAAAAAAAACAAATCTGAATGAATTACAATTAGCCCTGGTTTCCCCCTTTATTAAGTATTGCACAAGAATCTTTCAGTGGGGCAACAGGGAGGAAAGCGATTCACAGCCCTTGCATGCAAACGTGACGGAAACAACTCCCCAGATTGTCATAGCAGCATGATTCCTCAGTGCACATAGATTATGGACAGAAGTAATGTTATTTGAACAAAGCCAAATGTTGCCACTGGTAGTGTCCAGACTTTGAAAAGGGAGTTTTACCTTCCGCTGTAGTTCTGCATGAATACCTCATTAGTGGTATGTGGGTGGAGGAGAGTCAGTGGCATTTTTTCTTTTCAGTCTGAACGAGGATTGGATTGGAATGTAATTAGCGTCATCATCCAGGCATACTTAGGGTAGAAAGTAAAATGATCTTTTTTTCATTTATTAATTCTCTTGTGCGCCCACAATTTGTACTGAAGCAATTGAATACTGGACTCTAAAATAATGCTGGCTTATTTTCCAGACCCTTTCTCTGTCTGGAGCTGTGGAGTTTCACTTACTTTTACCCAAAAGTGGGTTCATTTGTTTCGACCCAGCAGATCGGGTCATGACACTGACTGCCATATATGACACAGCAAGTTTTTCATTCCAACTTCTTCAACTTAAGAAGGACGTATGAGACGTTGGTATAGAGCAGTGGTTCTTAACCTGGGTTCGATCGAACCCTAGGGGTTCGATGAGTCGGTCTCAGGGGTTCGGTGGAGCCTCCACCGCAGAGGTCCACCCCTCAGTCTAGTCTGCAGTTAGTGGGCACAGTCATTGAAAGCGTCCTGCTCTGAGATTTCCTACCGGTCCGCTTTGTTATTTGAACAAGGTCATATTAATGCGCAATTCATTTCGTGCACCAGTAAAAAAAATCATTTTTTATTTTTTACTTACAAGGTTAAGAACCACTGGTATAGAGACTTGAGCTTTCAACCCATCAACAGTAACTATTTGCTCCACTTTGCCTTCTTAATGTGTGTGCCCAAATATATGACAGATGAAAAGTGAAAAGTGGTATTATATTTCTTTCATCTCTTAACAGACATTTATATGAAATGACACACAGATTGGGTGGCTGGTCTTGGGTGAGAAGCTTTGTCTTCCATTAGAGGCTCAAAGTTGAACCATGGCTATCCTCCGTGGTGAGCTTTTATTTTTCCTTTCCCAGTGGAGATGTTGAGACAGACTCTGAATATGGTGTGGACATTACGTCACTGGAATGACCTGCCAAAGCCTTGGGTCTTCCCGAGAAGTGTTGGAGGAGGATTCCGGAGGGAGGCTGGATCAAGGCTTCTTTTCTTGAAGCACTGTCCAAGATCGTCTACATGGACAAAACTTAGATTTAGATCAACAGATAGGGATATCGGAGTAAATCATCCAAATGTTCTCACTCCTCCCAGATGGCACCTGTCAATCGTGTCCGTGGGTGACCTTGGACTGGGATATTATGCCCTCTGCCTAAGCTCTTCTTCAGTTACACAGCATTTTTTAATAAACGTATACAATCCTGCTGCTCCAATGAAATCACGCACCTTACGAAACAGAAACGTTTCATTTCAAACTTAAGAATAACATCAAGTTATGACGGAGCAATCGGATTACTGCTGCAGTACCCTATATGTTTGTTGTAAATTACGTTTTTCATTTTAAACTGTTTGTCAAAATCAAACCATTTTTCAATGTCAATTTAAGTTTCATTCAATAGATTAATTCATGTATTTTTTTAAAATTGATTACTTTTATTAATGGTTAAAACAGCAATTTAATGATGATGTTACGTTTTGTGTCACTAAGTGACAATGAGCTTCGTGAGTGGGAATCTTCATTCGGAGAGACGACACAACATTCAAAATAAAAGGAGATCAAATTGAAAAAAATAAATAAATAAAAGGATAAAACACACAAGACAAACAACACAAACAATCTTGTTTTGCCATGTTATATTTTAATTTTTGCAGAGACAAAAATTGACAAGCAATGTATTTACACAAACCTGTACAAAAGCAAATCAAATCATGTAAAATATCTCATAAATAGAAGTGGACTTGCGTTCAAATACACTTTGCCATGTTCAGCTAAGCTGCGTGCATAGTGACTCATATTAAATGATGATAAATTTGTTCCTCGTCTTCTATATCAACATCCAAGTCGCAGGACAAATAGTTATGGTTAATATTACAAATCTCATTACACACTGTGAATGCTTTACGGATAAATGAGCACACAAACTGAACACACACCTCAGGTGGCAACAATGTACATATGGTTTTATGGCTGGTGCATATATTTGAAATAACAAATCCAAAGCAATATCTGCCTTTGTAAATAATGGAAAAAAAAGATTCAGTGGGTCAGTCTGTAAAGAAATGAGTACTTTCATGTCCCCTTGGATGTTTTATCTTCAAAGTTGTAGCACATCTTGCAATACAGTAAATACATTGTTTGTGAGCAATGTCATTTATTTCCTTCACGTTCTTTAAACTGAGAGTTGAGCACACCCTGAAGTGTGTGTTCTGTCAGCTCCGCTGTAGCTTTTACCCTTTACACTTATCTGTTCCACACATTTTGTGGTTCTATCAACTCAGAGCACTTGAATGTTTCTTTTTTCCTCCTGGCTTCAGTGCTGAACCCTACAGAGCCCCTTTCATGCACAAAGGTTGCTTCACCTCTGATGTCATTTATGTACATGAGTTTAACACGACAAACAAAACAAATCCATTATATCATCACCACTACTACCAAGCAACATTTGAATGTACCGGTCTTCATTTGGTAATGCATTACAGTAGATAGGACTCTTCACAACAAGATCTTCAAACCTTGCGAACACTAACTGAGATTTCTGGCTCACCTACATTTGACTGAAACCTTTGACATCATGGGAATTCTTGAAAGATATGCACATAAATTTCAGTTCCGTAGTCAAAATGCTGCTCGTCGTCATTGTGTAAGCATATCCTTGTTTGTGCACCATTCCAAACCAACGTTGACTCATACCAATTGGTATAAAAAGGCACAATTGCATATTTGCATTCACTCTGGTTTTGTTTATACACAATTTTATTTTTACAATTTTTTTGTTTTTTTCACTTTTTTTGCCAGAAGCAGTGTTGGTAAATATACAAGGAGGTACCAGATAAATAAAAAAAAGAAAGGTTGCCAACACAGAAAAGAGTGTCATTATGAGTTGGATTTTCACTAATATATAGGACGGGTTTTTAGAAAGAGTTTTCAATTTTGGTGTTCAGTGACCTGATATGAAAGCTTCATATTCAATGTACGTTTTTCCCAATTACTATGTTTTCATTGAACCCAACTTTTGTATTGATGTGACTCATTGAAAAATACATGACCCCCACATATCACCAGCATGAGCCCAAATAAGATTCAGATATAATATACAGTTGCATGAAAAAAAAAAAAAAAAAAAGGTTTCGGCACAATCCCAAATAGTAGTATGCAAAATTTGGGGAAAATATTGGTGTGTACAGATGACAGCAAATAAAATTTATATATATTTTGTTTATTCTTCACAAGAAAAACTATCACAACAAAATTTTTGACATTTCCAATTTGTCAGTTCTTTACATTCTCTGTATCGAAGTCAACAGCGAATGTGTTCAAAACTTGGCAAAAAATAAATAAACCACTGCATCATCAGATTCATATTTTGTAGTCCTGCCAAAGCAGTAGACTGAATAGGGTGCCCAAAAGCTTTTTTTTCCACAACTGTAAGTGCAAAAGTAAAAGTGTATGCCAGCATTCTTGACATTGGACTTAAGTTAAGTTACTGTCAGAACAACTGACATGGTGAACCAAGTCAGTTGCAAACACAACCATGATGGGTGCAATGTTACAGGTGACATAAGGAAGTTCTTGGTCTCTTGCTGATTTTTTTCTTGTGCAGCGTACTACTGTGGTCTGTCCAATGTTCACCCATGGCAAGAAATTTTGGACACTGCATAGAACTGAAGAGATGGAGGGCTACTTAACACTGTGGCTTACAAACCGGATATATTGAACTTGTTTTGTGTCGTTAACTGTCTATACGAACACGATTTTGGCCCACTCGAAGCAGATTTTAAGACTCTGAAAACTTTGGAACAAAACATTGTGAAAAAAAAATTGTGTGGCCCAAAACTAAAGCTACACTACAGGGGTCATGTATCCCAGAAGTAACGGAAGCAAGCAACAGGCTGGAATTGCATGTTTACAGGATCTTGCTTTTTCTGGTCTTTTATTTTTTTCATTTTTTCTTTTTTTTCATTTTTTTTCTTTCTAATACATCCTTCACATTAGGTGAGAGAAGCACCCGTTTTACGTGCAGTAAAAAGTAAATATTCATGTGTACATCTGATAAGTATAGGAGCACTTTCTTTCCAAACAACAAGTAGTACTTACAGACTATAGATTGCCTGAATGCAAAAAAAAAAAAACAACTGAAATGAAGTGAAAACAGCTGTGTCCGAAAAAAAGAAGCTCACGAATATATAAAACAATTGAATTGCATTTCGTGTTTCATTTTTTTTTCTTTTTTTTTATTCACACAGTTGTTACATTTTGTGCCTCTGAGGATAAAAAAGCAAAAGACAATGATGCATAACGCTGTCAAGCGTGTGTCAGCTCTGGCGGCATCGCAGATATCACATTCTCACGTTCAGTCTTGATCCTTCATTGAAAATAATGGGCAATGAGTCATTCAAATTCCCTCCATCAACCATTTTCTCCAACCCCAAGCCTCCATTGCACTGCTTCACTGTTGAGCTGATTCCTACATTCGTGCTCAAAGATAATCTTAACCTACAAAAGCCGTGGGAAATTAATGAGTGAAGGGATGTTTCTTGGTCATGTGTACATTATATTTATTGCTCACTCACAAATAATAATAATAAAAAAAAGTACTTGCAGCTTCTTTATGACCTGCGCGGCCCCCTTTACGAAGTCCTTGTCCCTGTGTGTGTGTGTGTGCACACACTTTTACTGCATAATTTGTCCATAGGCTCGTGAAATTTCAAATGCGTCTACATCGTTTTAATCTCAGCACTGTGCTTACTCCGAATGCTTAGATCACTCAGCGCCACTAGCTTGTAAAATATTGATCTGTCTCTATGACGAAATATAGTTGCACTCTTACACATAATTCGATCTGACAGTTTCAGGATTTGCACTATGGCGTTGACACTTGCATCACAGCCGGCGAGGGGCAAAAGACAAGGATTTTGAATAAAGTCTGTGGGTTCACCGGGACACATCATGGGTGTTTGAGCTATCAAGGGTGCCGTTAAAACAGGAACAAAAGCATTGTCTTCGTTGTTTATGTACAATGACGACTCATCTGTACACATACTGTACCATCAAGCTCTAACTGCGAGGCTTGGCAGTCTGAATCGACATGGTGCTGAAACACGCTCCTTTGGTTCTGCTTGAAGTCCAAAATATCTTCAGTATTGCAGCAAACCAACATGTTTAAAGCTTAGCCTTGCCATGACATTACAACATGTGTCACGTTTTGGTCGGCTCATAAGCAACTGTGTCTGCAGTCGGTCAAGATGACCTAGTCCATGGCGAGGAAAACCGTGTGTCGTTGCAGCCGTAGAGCATCGTGGCTGCAGTTCTGTACTGTTGTCAAACAATAATAATTAAAAACCAGATGCACTGTGACGTAAAAATAGTTCGCATGTACAGCTTTGTTTCTAGAAAAAAAAAAAAAAAATCGGAAAAAGCTATGCTGTACAGTGTCATATCCTGGGGCGGGGAGTGCAACGAGGGTAGGTAGTGCATGCATGTACCCAATATGAAAAATGGAAAGGGTATTGTACAATGAGTGACTGTCCCGAGAGCCCGACTTGCTCTTAACACGTCTTCATCCGGAGTCCCGTTGCGGCTCTCCATAGTTTCTCCTCCTCCTGACCTCCAGGTCATGACCATGATTTAAAAATGGTCTATATTTCTACTTGGATTTTTCATCAAGGAGCTGTCATGTAAGGTCTTGGGAAACAGTTTAGTTTGTCCTTGTTAATATCAAGGTTGGCTAAAAGGTATATATAGCTGAAATGAGGTGGAAAAGCAACTTTGTGTACATTTAATGTGAAGTGGCACCACAGTCACCCCTCACAGGTACACCTCCCGTCGTGTTAGGGTACCGCAGGATGTAGGCTTGTACTCCCCAGTGGGTGCCAGAGGAATCTCCTCCGTGGGATGGCCCAGTGTTTCCTCCACACCACCGGGAGAGCCGTAGGAAGGTGATCCAAAGGCCTCGTACGAAGAAGAGGAAGCCATCTTCTTGTTGAGCAGGTTACGATTGCGGTCGCCCATCATTTGAGCAGCGGTGGGATCTCCGTTAGCCATAGCAGCCATGCTGAGGGTCTCTTGACTGCCAGCCTGCTCTGCAGTGCTGCTACCGCTGCTATTGCCGCTCATGAAAGTGGAAAGCTTTGGTTGTTGTGGTTGGGGGTTGTTGGTGGACTTGGATGGCCGTCGCTCTGGCGACGTACGCACGGGCATCCAGCAGGAGTCAGAGTGGCCGTACTCGTCACATTCCCTTGTGCACTTGCCAGTCATGGCTACGTCAGGCAAGGGCCGAGAGTCTGCGGAAATGAGAAGCAAAATGTACATCAGAATATTGTCCCACTGCAGGAAACTTATACTTGAAGTGTGTTGTCTTGGCCTTATTGCTGCCAGTATAATGATACCTGACTAGATGAAGTGAATCCGCCAATAAACCAAGAATCATTATTTTCGAAGCATGTCAAACATCTGCGTTTAATGCGAAATCATAGTACTACCTCATTATTTTTCAATGATTGACAGCACTAGTTTGAGCAAGTCAACAAGTGGGCAAATGTGAACGATTGTGTGACGGCATAGATTCCTCATTGCTGCAATACAAAAAGGAGACAAGTCTGCTCTTGATGATCTGCCAAGTGTGTGCTCAGATATTTCTACAATTACAGTATACTTCCATGCATAAAACATGACAGAAATCAAATATGACAACAATGCAAATAAGACTCCACCAGCTTCAACAACAGCCCCAAACTGAAAGGAAGCGTGAATCTGAGTTGAAATAATGTCATGCTTTTAAAAATGCCTGTGCTGAAAGCCGAACAAGAGCGTAGAGGGATTGTAACAGAAGGGGAAGAGGTCAGTTGCTGTTTTTTCGCCATTTTCACCAACTGTCTCTCTTAACTGATATCGACTGGGTGGGCCAGTGCGTTCGCAGGACAGCAGTCAAACAAAATCCCAGTGACTGACAGACGGCAATCATGCTCCCATCTAAGTAGCTTAATAGATTTAGGAGGCTCCAGTGGCCAAGTATCTCTTGAAATCCACTAATAATGGTCTTAACTAATTACCTTGCCGGGGGCCTCTGCTTGTCTGCGTGTCTACTTTATTATCGCAGGGAGCACTTTATTGGCTTAAAATGCTACACCAGAATAGGAGTCAACACAAACACTGTCAGTAAGAATGGGAGGAAATGGCCTAATGCAACAGAGCGAGCTGAGGATTTGCATTGCCTTGGCGACCAGAAGTCTTGTCTGAAGAATCTAAAGCATGTCTTCGGTTGGAAATTTGGTGGCTAAGGAATTTTATTATTGACTTTCTACTTTCTCTTAAAAAAGAACAAAAAAAAAAAAGCCAAGGTGAGTGAAAACCAAGCCAAGCATGCATTTTTTTTTCCCATCATTACAATGAAAGGTTTCGACCATGGCTTACTTTTAATGCTCTTTTTCTCCTGTAAAAGAAAAAAAAAAATCACAAATCACTGTGCAATCAAATTACAAGCTAAATATATTTTTAATTAAAGATAATAGACAATGGCAACAGAGATGGCAAATGACATTAGAGTAATGACTGAATATACGGAACAATTTTGGCTCCCTCTTGCTGGGAAAAAGCATGGTAATATTTGAGATCAAAATCAAATTGGCATAGCATCTTTTGCTATTAGAAAGAGGCAAACAGCTTGCAAAAAGAATACAAAAAAAAAAAAAAAACATTAAACTATATACGCCAGTTGAATTAAAAATGTTCGAAACATCTTTGAAGCAAAGCAGGGGAAAAAAAAAATTGTGGGGTCGCTCCATTTCAGATAGCAGCACCCACAGCTATTATGATTATATTCCAGTATATTAAACTGTTGTCACTAAAACAATAGGTTGCCAAACTTGCCCTGTCTATTTGAGGCGTAAGTGAATGATGTGGCTAGACAGTACAGCAAACAGTGACAGAGGAGCTTAATTCAATGAGATACTTTTTGATGGTAATATTATCTAAAATAAAATAAACAACCAAAAAAAAAAAAAAAAAACCTTTGAGAGTGCCATTCATTTCTTGTAGCCATAAAACCTTGCGTGACTTTGTCACAAAGGACATAAGTAATTGGTTCTGCACAAGCCTCCAGGAATCAAGTCAATTGAAAATTCATATATATTTACACGATTGAAGGGTTCAACCAAATGAGTCGTTGTGCTTAATGGGATCTAAGTAGCTGAGGAAATAAAAAGCAAAACCGGGGAAATGAAAAGGGGCACCAAGCCAACACCACGATGAAGAACAAAAAAAAAAAAGAAAAAAACATGACGTGGATCATAGAAGAAGTCGACATGCCGGCCTCCTCTTTCCTGCCTCACTTTCATAAGCACAATCATTCAGGAGTCTAGCAGCTACCTGGTTCTGTCCATCTTGTTCATTTAAACCCACAATTGAGTCATTGAGGCAAACTAAAAACCGCCCTGGCTCTGACACAGCTCGCACCAAATTGCTCGTTCCGATCTGCACTTCCCATTGTCCAAACCTCCTCTCAGCCATTGCAACTGTTTTTAATCATTATTCCCCCAAATTAAATTGTTTCTTAAATGCTTTTTTTCACAAATGCGGTCAAGAGGGGCTGTTGTGTGCCGGCGTGTTTCTTATGTTTGTATTGAAGGGGAACTTTTTGAGCAGCTCAATTGGGCTGTTTTACACGTGCCGTCTATTCGACGTCAAGAACAGAAGGCAAACCACAATTAAGAATCAATAAAATACCTATGAACAAACAAAAGGGGAAGTGAAGTGCAGTCACTCACAAGGGCCCAACATGAGATCCAGTCATTCAAACACTCAACATGGCAACCGTTTTGCCAATATGCAATGAAAGCAAGCTGCCACTCAACATGCCCTCCATCCCATTTTCAGTCTGCCTAATCCACAGCGACGTCACTCTGATGTGTTAAGAAGCGCCAAAACAGTGAAAAGCAGAGAAGGGGGCCCTTTATCCCCACTTATGTCCCAAAGGCATGAGCGTTGTTATTTGCCGAGAAAGGAGGACAACCAAAGTGCCACAGGAAGAGTCTGCTATCTCTATTGCTGGGAGGCGAGCGCTGTCATTATAGTTCATAATGGTCCAGAGAGCAAGGTCTTAGGATTTCTTCAAATAAAAGCTTCAAATAAGCAGCAGCGGCCTTGCAGGGAGTGACACACAGATGACTGTCAAACAATACAGCCACAATTGAATTACACAGGATACCACGAGAGCTTCAGGTCAGCTGCAGCATGCCAAAATGTTAAGTGAGAGGCAAGAAAGGATTTTCTCCAGAGACTATCTCTGCCTTTGTATGCTGGATAGGTCTGACCCACGCAAAGAGAAATGGAGGTAAGATGAAACAACATGACCTAAAAGCTGAAGTTGCAATTGGCTATGAAAGGAGGGTGGCAATAAGGGGGGGGGGAGCAAAGATAAATAAATAAATAAATGCATGAAATAGAATGTTGGAAGCCATAACACTAAACTCTGGGACATGCATTAAATGAAAACAAAAAAATACTGATTTTGAGTGAGCAACATCTTTTTTTTATATAAACTGTAAACAAAGTGTATTCAAAAAGATGTGTTAAAGTGCTGAGCGCCAATATGTTGAATGATCAATTACTATATCTGAAATATTTGAAGCAAGCATCTGTTTTAATTTGAAACCATAAGACATACAGAGGATCAAACGTTTTGGGAAATAATTAGATTGATCTCATCTTTCAAAGATGCGCGGTGGCAGTTGCAACACAAAAAAAGTTAGTTAGTGGAGGACACAAACATTAGGTTGGACTGTCATTGCTGCCAGCAATATGAACAGTGATGTCAACTGTGTGGGCAATTCCGTTTCATTTAGTCGTGCTGTTCCCCCACACCATGACTTCTTCCTTTTCTCTTCCTGTCTGTGTTTTGAATGTCTGTGTAGCATTTGTACACAGACAGGTGCGTTGCAACCTTTAGCCTGTCTCCTTTATTCATGTCGAGCAACAGTGGCATGAAGAACGGACAGAAGGAAAACCTGAGAGGATAATAATGACTTGAATCTTGTTCCTGAAACCAAAGCACAGCACCTCTTCTGGGCTCACCAAAGTGCCGCCAATGCAAAGCAGTTTCAATGCATCGAATGGATTGGATATCCGTGCTCCTATCCTTGTGTTTCAGGAGGGAGTCTATCTGAGAGCCACAACTGTGTTTAATCAGGTCGCATTCAACAGCGAGGCCAACACCTGACATTGCCTTATCTCCTATTCACCTATTTTTCACAGTTTAAAACTGGGAACCAGCCAGTGTTAATCACCTCATGATTCCAATCCTGCAGCTGTAATAGAACACCTTCTTCTTGTGGTTTGTGCAAATAGAGTGAGAACAAAGAGGCCTTGCTTTAGAAGAGGCTCGCGGATTTCATCGAGCCCTTCATGAAAGACCCTCCTTGTCCGGCCGGATCTATTTCACACAGTCCAGCAACAACACACTGAAGATGACAGTAGTAGCTAGGTGACTCTCAACTGCTGAAGAGGGGATGAACGAAGCAATGTATCTGGGAACTGTGAGGGAGTTCTCCACAGAATGCACTCAGAATCGAAAAATCTATGTAGCAAATCAGTGGGGAAACTACCTCAACTCACTCGAACACTTAGTAGAGTCCATTTTAATAAGGCGAATATGCCAATTAATAATGGTTTAAGGGTGAAATACTCCATGTTTGGCTCCGTCAGTTTCCAGGAGCCCTCTGGCATTGCCTCAGCTTCAAAGAACGACAACTCAGACAGACATTGTGTAGCGCCGAAGACACTCGCACAACAAGAGGTGGCTGTGGGCAATGAAAGGAAGGAAGGAAGCGGCAAGAAGGGAGAAGAAAGATGGTTTACAGCCGAAGGGAAGGAAGTTTCCTCAGTGAAAGGAGCGGAAAGAAGAATGGCTGCTAAATTATTAAGCGTCGTGACAGCCAGTTCAGACAGAACAATATCCACAGAAAAGAAAGGTATGTGTCTTTCTCAATCCGAGATGTTTGCCTGACGTTTAAAAATATATGGGGACAGATGGGCACATCACAAAAGAGGACTCAAAGGAAAGTCCGGAAGAGCAGCGACCTTTGAAAGATCCTTTGTACGACAAACGGCACCATTAATTAATAGAACTGAGGTCAGCAGTGACACTATTATTTTTTTTTTCAATGCTTCAACAAGTCTGGCCTTATACATTATGGCTTTAAGGTTTTCATAAGATCTGTCACTCTAACCGCAGCAACAACAATGAAAATGTAACCCTGCGTCACTGTTCCGACAGATTATTTTTGATATTGCATTTCATGTACCAGTTTAACAACTGAGGTCAATTAAAACGGTGAAGCGGGTGCCATATACATATCGATAAAAAATATCAAATATACCCTCATACGATGTTCATGCAAACCCCATTTGCCACAAGTTTGTAGTCAGTAACCAACCCGTGACCCATATCAGCCATTTCCCATACGTTGCTCTAACACTGCAGTGCCGTGTGTATGATTCGGCCTCTTTCCCTTTTCTTTCAGCAGGGTCAATACCCTTTCAAGAATAATGAATGTACTGCAGCCGGCACTCGAGGTAATTAATTGAGGAGAGATTAACTAGCATAATTTCATTCTGGTGACGATCTCTCAGCCAATTATCAAATGTGGTTTGCACTCTCTTCCCCCTCTGTAGTCACGCACACGCTCTCTCTGGCTGGGCCTCTACCTCCACTGGGCCGATTGAACGGTCAGCACTCAAGCCAAAGACCCCCATAAATAATGTGTCCCTTGGTGTCATGCACCCTAATTCATCTACGTGGGTGCAATCCAAAGGCCACACACATGCACGAAGATGCCTCTCATATTTACTGGAAGCATATTTTACTCTCCTTCAGTAGTAGGCCATAAACAAGGCGCAGACCATGTCCTCAGGACACTTTTGACCCCTTACTTTGTCTGTGATGGCAGAAGTGAGGCTGTGATTCACCCACTCTGCTAATAGGAATGATGGCGTTGGCTTGCCTTCAACTTAAAGCATCAAAAAGTTGAATCGGGTCCCAAGCTACACTCTGGGAAAAGAGCATGCCTCATCTTTAGCTACTGCTAATGGCACTGGGGACGTAAAATAACTATAACTCAGAGCAGCAGGTTTTATCAACATCACAGGCTTTTTTTTTTCTTCTCTCATGCGTCTGAAATGGCAGTTCTCACAAGATGTTTTCACCTGCTTACTATTGTCACCAATTGACGGACAGAGGCTCTGTGTGCCACAGATCAGGCTTTGAACTAGCAAATATACAGCATCCAAAAAAACACATTTCACTCAATCTACATTAAAGACTAGTAACAGTACTATTTATCAGTATTGTAATACCTGTTAAATAGTTAGTTTTATTGTTGATCTGCGATGTTCTGTTTGGCTACGTTGTTGCAGAAGTGTGTCAGAGAGGGGAGGGGCAGCGGGACGGAGTTGCTGGGGTTTGTGGGAAGTGAGAGCACGGGGTACGACAAGCGTGAAGAAGTTATCTTCGGTGTTGTGGTGAAATAAAGACCCGTTGGAATACATCCTTGTGTGGAATCCTTCTGCATATTACAGTATGTAAAGGGTGAAACCATTGGTAGTGCAATGAAAATACACATAACTACATATATGTTAAGTTTGTGCTGGTAGTTGTTGCATGTGAATAGCATATGTATCTATGTATATGTATCTAAGACCCTCAATGCATTCGTAAAATGTAACTGACTACTGTGTTACCAACCTCACCATGTATGCTGCTCCTTCATGGCAATCTCAGTTTATACAGAATCCTCTGAAAGCTCCATAAGGATTAACATTAGCCGCTCAGCTATGGCGCGCACACACAACACTGCTCGGGACTGATAAACAATATGGCCGCTCAGCTTGCTTTCACACCGGAGAGGCATTGGGGCATTTTCACAGTGTAGCAAACCTACATTCACCATGGACTGTGTGCTGCAGAGTGAAGATTCATGGAACACAGTTACATTGGACAAGGACAGAATACAGCAAGAGTTTTGAGAAAATGGTAGGGCTTACTGAACTACTTGGAGTGTGTACTCATGTGCAAAATAAGTTATTTTGTTTGTTCATTTCTTCATTAAAATGAAGAACAAAACAGGACCCTGGGATAAACCAGCAAAGATGCACGTATTAATAAAAAAAAAATAAAAAAAAAAACAAGATCACCATGTTTCTCAGGCTGCTGCCAAGAAAGAAGAAAAGCACTGACCAGGACAGGTAACAACAACCTGAAATAAATGAATTAATGAAACTCTCCCAGCAAAACTATATCTCTGCAGTCCAGAGAGAATCAGCTCGATCGCTTTAGCCCCACAGAGAGGGTGCAGAGCAAGACATGACAAATGTCATATCTGTCCCATCACAGCAGTGTCAACATGACTCGCGAGCAAAACCTTGAGATGTGGCGACAGGTACAGCAGGTTCGCTCTTCAATAAAATGACTGCAGAGGTGCTTTATTATTGTGGTTGTTTTCAGGTGTGTGGAAACCTTTACTATTGCGGTGGGATGCCACCGGCGTTTCACTTGATCAAGCGATAGGTCAGCTTGTTTAAAGACTGAAATAAGCTCTACCTTCACTGTCGCAAACAAGACAAAAGTACAGCCTTGATTAAAGTGCTAAAAGGATGTGCCAGTCAGCAAATGGCCTCTCCACAACCACTTTAATGTATCCTTGAGTCTGACCAGGGAGCCACTGCTGTTTTAAACCCAGCTGTGTTAAGTCTTATGCGTTTCCAAGAGCTTCACAGGAGCTTCAGCAGCAGCAACGAGGCAGCATCCTCCATCTATAGCAAAAGCAATACAGTGACATGTCTGAGGTTTCCTCCTGTCTCATCTAGTTCCTTTGATTTGCGTTGGCATGATTTGTGAATTTGATCCAGCTAAACAGATGATGTATTTGTTCTTCCACCTCCACTTTTAGGACATTCTTAAGTAAGAAGTGAAAGAAGGAGCCTTCAGCGTTCAAAGTCATTACAAGTGTTTTGTTGTTTTTGTTTCATTTATTTATTTTGTTTAATGGCATAGCATTTGGACTATGTGAAAGTCCCTCTTGTGATGCATTCAAATCCTCTTCCCCCTTGCTGCTTGTAAAGTTAACAGTGCTTTGAGGCATAACTTTGGATGTCTCTAAACTAGTTTATAATGCTTCCTTTACAAGCCATTTCACACAGGCCCTCTGGGGAATATGAACTCGGGTCAGAAACTTCAACACTTAAGTCTGTATTTTGGCCTTGAGATTTCAGTTCCACAATAATTTTACAAGTACATGAAGACATTAGACGACTGAGCATAATCGATAACAGACATCATTTTGCTCAAGGATCTTCAGTGATAAAGTGCTTAGTTTGAGTAATAGAAGGATATAATGGCGGCATCCCTGTTATTATTCATTGTCTGCCTCAAACAGTATTCATGGGATACATCAAGACTCATGTTTCAAAAGACCTATTCCATCTGCTCTCTAATAACATAAGGTCAGGTTACAGTAACACAGATATACAATTAAACATGAGCTCTTAAAGGCACAGCCTCGCATTTGTTAGCAGAAGTAAAACTAACTAGATTTGAGTCAATAATCACACAGCTTTTCCTGGTTCTTAAACAGACGAGTTCAGCAATTTAGAATTTAAGTGTCATGACTGCGGCAGCATATAGTGTATTATTTAACACACTGGGGGCCCAATTTGTCACTCTGGCGGGTTCTTCAGAGGCAAATACCCTTTATGAAATGCACTTTTTATGCTGCCTGTCTGACAGATCAAAGCCACGACAGCCTTCTCTGTTTCTACCTCTACAGATTCTCTGCTCTGATTCACACTGACAAATGAGTCAATTTACACAAAATAGATATTCCCTATCAACATAATGATAACAAGTGAGGCAAATGGAAGAGAAGAAGAAAGCGACCAAAGTGCAAGAGAAGTGGAAAACTACATGTTAACTTTCTTACATTGAAACTTCATTGACTGAGTGAAATGGCCCACTAAACCACAATATCAGCATGTGTGCTTTGACATTTTCAATCCATCTTTGAGTCCAGCGCATCAAGTGTTTAGGTAAGCAGCATAACAGAAGAACTGTTATTGGGTCTGCAGCTCAGTAAGGCAGTGGTCTAAAACATTAAACTGCTTTGATGTTGTACAGATAAAGAGTGGAAAGACAATTTTGCATCCACATCCACTCATGTTTAAGGTGTTATACATGTACATGTTTGTTTTATAAGGGGATCACGTTGCCATGGAGGCCACAGTTCACAGCATAGTGGCAGACAATGGCCAAGAACCCCGTCTATACATTCAATTCAAAGCTCAGTATATTTGTTTGCTGATGATAAATGAATGTCAAGAGTTCAAAAGCCTTCGCTTCCCTCTTCAGCACCTTATTTAGTGCTCCTATAAGCTCAAAATTAATCTGACAACAGATGACACAGTAACGTAACTTGACGATGACTGCGCTACTTTTCCTTTGAAGCACAGGATGAGGACAAAAAAAAAGCTTCATTACTCATCCAGTTTGACAGGTCTATTTTCGCCTCCTTCTGCTCTCTCTACCCTTTTTTAGTTAAGCTCCCGACCAATTGATTTTCTTTTTTTTTCCCCTTCGCCTCCCTTTTTTTCCACTGCCCTTGGCACTAACGTTTCTGGTTTGTGGGAAATATTTATTAATATTGATCGATGGGGAAGCTGATGGATATTTCTCAAGCGTCGGAATTCAAGCTGTTTTTGTCCCATGGACATCTCTGAATATCTGTGCCCACTCAAGGGCATTGTGGCAAGGACTGTTGATAAGCATTTAAAAAAGACAAAAACAAAGGCTGGACAACAAAATTTACAACATGTCCATTAACATTGTCTGGTTTGTGAATAAATGCTTTCACTCTTCTTTCTCACTCTGCAGTCCGCGACTAAAAATACAGGACTTCAAAATGTATCTGGACCGGTACATGTCACACAAGCGCTGACAAACCAACAAGAACGCACTAAAGTCTATCCATCTATCCCCACCATGACATAAACTATAGGAACACCGAAAGAGTTATGACAAGCCTTGCAAACGGAGAGAGAGGTTATCTTCAATAGCTCACTCTCTTGTGTATGGTATGTGGCATTTCCCAGATGAAAACCTCCGTCCTGGACTCTTATCTATGGATGTCAACTTCAACAAACATCTCCCCCCACATACTCAATGAATTGAATAACACCCTATCAACAAATGTACATCATTAATAACTGATAGTGGGAACAAAGTGAATGAAAAATAAGACACAATCATTGCACTTCCTACACACTCTGCGGATTCCAATGACATCTTATGCAGAACAGTCAGCATCAGCACTAGAAAACATTAATCCTCATGAACATCTTCACACAAACACATTTTCTGATTTTGTTATCCTGCTGTCACACCAGAGCAAATATCCCATAAAATAAATACATTGATAAATAAATGAATGAATAAATAAAATGGCCACCAATCGACTGCAATTCAACTTCTGGACTGCAACCCCTTGTACCCGTTGTGTGGTACTCTATCAATTAAATATATCCAAAATAATAAATGGTGCAAAAACATGTAAATATGACGATAAAAAAGGGAAAACAATTGAGTGGATGAATTCAGGATGTGATTTTTTTTCTAGGTTTGCCCAAAGACAGCACCAGACAAGCTTTTACTTCTCATGTTTATACTTGGGTGTAACAGTGATGTGACTTTATAGTAATGATAACAATGGCTATAAAAAAGAGGAGAGACAGTCTTTTATTTACATTTATTGACATCTATTCCATTCATTTTTAGTGTCGTATCACTGTGATCTTAATGCACAATACAGCCTTGTGCTATCTTTGAGTAATAGTGAGTAACGGCAAACTCTTTTTGTCCTTCAAATTTGGCAAATGTATTTATTCCAGAGCAATTCTCTGAGTAGAGCATGGATCAGAACGCCATGATCTGTAACCAAGATGGTCCCAAGTCCTCTCTTGAATTGTGAGTGACATGGTTACATTTCATCCGATCATGATTGCTATGCCCCGTAGATGAAATCTGCCACTTAAAAGTCAATAATATTCACACATCAGTTGAACTTTTGACCTCTGGTCATTTCCCTGACGCTTCTATCATCGGTTCCTCACACCAGTCTATTGTTCAAATGCTCTTTTGTTTAATCATGGAGAAAGCTTTCAAGGAAGGATTTTCATTGTGCTCACTGTAAAAACGACATTAGAATGATAGTGGTGGATTCATTACTTTTTACACGGGCGGGCAGAAAAGAAAAAAAAAAAAAGGCAAGAGAAATCCTTTTGGTGACTTCCAACTTAATCCCTGCAAAGCTGACAGAGAATTTGCTTCCTATCCAGTTCACTGGTTGAAGATTAGTGTTGTCTCCGTTTTTTGATGAAATAAATTAGAATGGGGGAGAGACCAGATGAGAGTCCAGTGTCTTGTGGGGGACATGGCATGTTAATATCTGATGCATGCTATCGATAAGACATGCAGCAATATATAAGGACTGACAATCCTCTTGAGATATTGAGAGTTATGAAGCGACAGAGATGCAACCAAACTAAGTGAGGGAGAGAAACAATCCGTATGTGGTGGAGAGACTGAGAGATTCTACTGGTGCTACAGAAAGAATGGAAAGAAGAGAGAGAAAAAGATTGGTTATATGCTTTGGAATTTAATAAGGCTCAGCATTCCTCAATAACATCACCCGCTTTGCAGAGTCCTCTGGGGAACATGACATGGGCCTTTAAAGCATGACGTGTAACGTGTGAAGGAGGAGTGTATATATATATATATATATATATATATATATATATATATATATATATATATATATATATGTGTGTGTGTGAGACAAGAGCACAAAGATTAATGAGTGGTTCATGTTCATAACAAGTAATAAGCATATGTGCTCTCACTGCATAGAATGTTCATTGAGTTCATCCACTGGATTCAGAAAATACATTAAAAAAAGGACAGAAATGTGTCCTTTGTTGCATGTTTATTCAGGGGTTGAAATAAACCTGCATTACCATTTACTTTTTACATATCCAACATTGATGCATCACATCCCGATGGGTAAAGAAACCATCTCAGAAGTTGACTAGTTGTCAAAAGAGTTTTCACTGGCTCACGTTTAAGACCCACTTCAACTCTTGCATGTCAAAACCAATGTGTCCAGGTCCTCGCCAAACACAGCCCAGGAAACGCACCTGACCTGTAATGTCCCGTCAAACCAACAGAGACAGACAGGCTTCTCGCTCTGCCGACTCCTATGACATTTACATACCACTGTGTCTGGTTGTGTAGGAATTACCCTGAGGTGGTACCAGGCTGGGAATTTAGGACAGGCGCATTTTCAGTTGCTTCACCACCCCGCTGTCTTGTCGCTACCTCACCAGGATCTGTTCACGCCTGACAGAGAGAACCCCCAAACACGTACCTCGCTCCACTGCCGCTAGAATGGACTGCTGCCTTCCAGACAAGGGACACAAAGCGTGAAAAGTAAAAACATGGACAATTCCTCCCCTTCTCCCCAAGTCTCCCATCCTCACATCTTGGTTCCTTTCCCCTGGTTTCTCAGCAGGCATTGATGTTCGTTTACAGCACCTCCGTCCGTCACAGCTCATCTTCTCTTTTGTCTCTCGTAATCCCTTCTCGCTTGCTTGCTCAAGCTAGACAGTTTTTTAAACTTCAATTCCTTAAACTAGCTGCTTGCATCTTTACCGCACTTAAAACCATCACACCTGTTACCATTCCTGCACGCCAACCTGCATCCGTCTTCCCATTATCTGCTGATCAACCAGTGGTTGTCTGTCAGGAAATGCATGAGTTTGATCAATTCAAAAGGGCGGACAAGTTTACTTAACTCCTCCTATTTTCCCTGCGTGGCAGAGTGGCACCCACAACCCTGCTGGTAAAACTCAGAAGACCAATCACTTAACATGCACTAAGCTCAACTCCCAGGAGGTAAAGAGAGTCTATGGGCCAGCAGAGGAGGAGAAGAAGAAAGCAACTAGCTACTGAGCAGAATACTAATACAGTGCAGCACTTGAGGAAGCTGACTTAAGAAAAACAGTGAGCCTGCTTGTCTCTTCATTCTCTTTCCGTGGACTGTCAGCAATTTCAATAATTGTATGTGAATGAATGAAGTAAAACTAGGAATGCAATTTAAGAAATGAATAGCAGTGCTTGAAAACTGCCTGTCACCTGGGAAGAACAATTTTCTGCTCCAGTTGTTTGCGGAAATCTGTTGGATTTTAAGATGTAAGCATGGACGTTTTCAGTTTGACTTTAAAATGAAGGCACAAATTCTTCAGTAGCGACAACTGCTCAAACATTGTGCCTCAATGTTGATGGAAAATAGTCATTGGTTAAGTCATAGAAGAATTTCTTCAGCCTTCCTTCTGCCTTCACTGTACATGTGTTTCCTCTGGGGGAAATTTGCTTCCCACTGTCGCTGGTGGAGTCTCTGCCACTCTGAGCATGGCTATATGTATCAGAGCAGGTTCTCTAAGTGATTTAGTTAAGAGGCACGAAGAATTACAAAATAATTTCTGTCAAGACAACCATTAACATTTTCACAGGCCACATGAACGGTAAAAAATGCTTCAATACGCTGCAACATCAAGCCAGAACAGTACTTAAGGAACTACTTTACGAACAATTCCAAAATCAGCTGGTGAATAACGCTGAAAAATAGAAGCTAAGTGAGCAACACACAATTGAGGAACCAGAGAAAGACGATTTTATTCCTGGACGATGTGGTGTTTCCTGGTTTCTAATGCGCCAGTGTCTGTATGTTTGTGTGTCTACGGATATGTGTGTGTGCGCGTGCAAGGCATGAAAAATTAATAACATGGTTGCTGGTGTAGCCTCATTATTACAATTTCTTTCGGGGAGTGAACACAGAATGGAGAGTTTCTTTTATTGCAACAACCGCTGAGTTGCAGAGGAAGACAGCTTCTAAAAATAACCTCAATGTTTCACACAGAATATTGCAATCCTATTCACCTGTGGAATATTATTAATAATAATAACACTATTATTATTATTATTATTATTATTATTATTATTATTATTATTATTATTATTATTATTATTATTATACATTACATTTGAGGATACAAAAATTTGTGGAAATAAGTACTGATTTTTCGCATCGCAAGTGTTCCATATTTTTAGCTGACCCGATAACCAGTTTGAACTCCTGAGAAGGAAAAGTAAAGAACTGTGTTAACACTGACGTTGTGAAGGAAACAAGTTCCTCTATTTGCCTACAGCGGCATTCGGCAGCCGTTCATTAATATTGGAGGAAAGAGAAAGAGTGAGTGTGGGAGAAAAAGATTCTGTGGTACATTAGCTGCCAGATTTATTGACATCTTTGCACCGCGAATGTGGCAGGTGCTCTTAAGCTACTTGTGAACAGCCAAACTCCCCTCAGCCCCAGCCTCTGGAGATGTGTTAGACAAAGAAAATACACTCACACACAGACACTCAAAGGAAAAGACGTTGTGCCAAAGATGCCAATATGTTGACGGAGTTTTATGAACATTCTATCCTTATGTAGCCGTCTTTCTGTGACAGCAGGGACACAATTATTGAAGCGTGGTCAATGACCAACAGCCAGAAATCACCCACAGTCAAACCCTCGGGAGGACTGTTTTGCTTTCCCGATACCATTGTGTTTATTGCAAATGCAGTTCAGGTTGCATAATATGTGAAAATAAATAAATACATAATAACAATACGAAAAATACATGGAGTAATAACTCAATAATTTCTAATTGTGCCTCTTATATCCTCCCATCCACTTGTGTGGAGATTCCATTCCTGCTATTAAGCACCATGGTATGAAAACCTGAATGAAAACAGAGTGGAATAGAAAAAGACTTTGAGAATTAATCCAGTGTGCATAGAATCTTCTAAAACTCTATGTTGTAGAAAATGGAACGTTCAATAATGTCTCCAGCTTTGGCACGGAATCAGACATATTTCAGTCATAGCAGTGTTATCAATGATCATTATTCCTAAAAAAGAATATTCTTTTCAGCCAAAAAAAAAAAAAAACGACCCTCCTTACAAGACACGGCGCGGTCATATCCACCTCTTTCTCCTTCTATGTAATCCCAATACCCAACGACTATAGAGGTTAATTAATGAATAAAACTGCTACACTGGTTTTAAAACACAACCAGAGAAACAAAGAAAGTTGGTACAAAGTAAACCACATCCATGAACTGCTGGACCTGACAGCGTCTCCTCAGGCCCACAGCAAACATAGTTGTATCGACCATCAAATGAACTGATTTAAGAAATAGCACATCAGTTCAATACTTGTTACCTGGGTTTTTCTTTCGCAACTGGACAATACTTCAGGACAGGAAAGAGGGATATAAAAGAAGTGCCAGCAAGAGAGAATGAAACTGATGGGATTCCACCACTGTGGGGTGGGGGCAGTGGGGTGTAACAGGGAGTAACTGTTTGGTCTGTCTTTGTGGGTCAGCCTGACCGTGTCAAGACAGGGAGGTGTTGTCAGCAATGTGTCAAACTTGGATATCACTTGGACTTTACTTTCTTTTCAAAGAATGAAGGCAGATTTTAAATAAGAAAATGGTCGTTTTGAAAGGAGAACTGTATGTGTATGTGTCCTTCTCCTTTATCATCACAGGGTCATGGAAATTTGTGTTTCAGGTATGGTAATCCGACAATGAGATCTGTGTGAAAACCTTTTTTGACTTAAATAAAACGTCAATTAAAAAAAATATAGAACCTACAAACTAAATAATTGGGACATTGACCAACAGCATTCAGGTCCAACAATTCAAATTCATCTATCAAATATAGCATCTATAATAATGGGATCATTTTATATGTTTTGTGATAATTAATTTATCTAAGAAATTCAGAAAATTGAATTTTCAAATGTTGCTTCTCGCATTACAGACAGCATGTTAAACAGCAGATGTCCACATAATCTCTGGACTGATTGATTTTGAGGACCTTTCATTTGACTGCTTTACACTGGGACATCTTTCTCTTTCTTTCATGGAATTGCTCCCGCAGTCACTGGAAACAGGAAAAACAAATGGGCCCTGAGCTGGTGGATGTAGATGGGTATTGTTTTTTATTGATTTTCCTTGGCTGAGGAGGCAGTGACAGCAAGTCTCTACTCATCAGGGCAGTGTATTGATTCGATGGGAACAGACTGTAGGTGTGAGTAAGGGTCAAGCATGCCATCGTAAATCGCTAGGATTCCTCAGCAGAAACTGTACAGTTTCATCTGCACTCGCTTTGGCATAACTGCAGTGAAGCTGTAACCTAATAATGTTATAGGCGCAACAGGATACGAAAACGCATCAGCCAGACGTGATTTATAGAAGTCATAATGAGTTCTGTGACTTTTACATGTATTACACCTTAAAATAACATTCCTCTTTTGGCTCACTGAGTTTTAGAGGACACTCATACACTGAGACACGTAGGTGAGACTGATGACATTTTGAACCCCCGCATAAGACTGAATCATTGCAAGCGTCTCTCGACTGGAAGTGAGGTAGGATCCGCTATATTTCACACTGACAGAAGGACCTGGTGGCAGGCCTTTGCACACAAGCATGACTCCGCTTTTCTCTATTAATATTTTTCCCCTCTGCCTTGTCTTTCTGTTTGTCGATTAGACACAAGTCGGATATGAGGGCAGCATGAAGATGGTCCAAGGCTTTCATAAGTCTACTCCCTGGCAAGAGCACATCTTGTCATTTTTTTCCAAGTCATGCTGTCTAATTACTTTATGTTGGGCTGAGAAATATTGACTGGAGATTTGTGTTATTATTTAAAAAATAATGTTAATATAATAATAATAATAAAAAATAAAGTGTCCTTCACATATAGCGGCTGAGTTTAACTGTGTGTAAGGTTGTGTCACTGTGAGGTCATTTTCATTGCTCTTTCCTCAGTCATATCATCTTTTAAATGGGTTAATACTAGGGGATTCAAACAGTTTAAAAAAACATTCTTATGCAGTTAACTATAGTCAACTGAAGACACATGACATGATCATGATAGAATCACAGTATTGTTATGAAGTAAATAGCACAAGTCACGCAACTTAAATAGACAACTGGCAGCCGAGGCGGATGTCATCAACCATCACAAAATAAAGGGAGTCCTCTTCAATGCTGACGGATTTCTTCAAACCTCTTGGCAAGCGCTTGACTCATGGGTCTTTGTAAATTCATAAGTGCAGTCTAAGAACCGCTCTAATTGAAAAGTGCCCTGAGATAACTCTCCCTATAATTTGGCACTATATAAATCACACGGAATTAAATTTAATTAGCACCGAAGTATTGAAGACGCCAAGCCAGGCCCCTCGATCTCTCCCTCACTCTCTGGTCAACTTTCTCGTCCTCAACTTTGTAGCTGGGGAAAATGCTGAGGACGCAACATTAAGTCCCTGCTTCAGCTGATGGAAGCCATTTGCTGCAAGTATTGCCTCTGTCCTCAGCCCCATCAGATGAGTTCATTTGATCTGGCTACTTTGTTTGCCAGAGATTACAGCGCACCCTTCTCAGCACACACACACACACCTCCGCCAGGTCCACGTAGAAGACAACCGGTCAATCATCTCGGGGAAGCTGAAATCAACCAACAGGACTTTTTTTTTTTCCTCATAACTTTGGTGTTTGTGACTGGGCTGGTGCAAGCAGTAGCCTTGTGTGGCTGCATTTAACCACCACCTTCATGATGCAAACGCTCTCATGTTTGACAGGAAAGCCGTCACGCCATCGGTCACCATGAGTAGCGACTAATACTATTTGTTGGAATCAATTGGGCTGATTGGCTTAGACTCTGTCTGGGCCAGCCCAGAGGCTTGGCACTTGCAGACAACTTGTCCAATTAAGTAAGCACAAGAGCTTGCCAATAGGGATTGAATAATGGGCCTTAAGGGGAGTGTGATTCATCTCCCGTGCTCAGGAACAGGGGCGTAGCCTGTGGGAAGAAATAAGGTATAGATTTCTTTTCAATGATTTACAATCGATACAACCCCAGTGGCTTTGACAATGTCTTCAGTGGACAATTACTTTAGTTAATAGCCTGGGCCTCAGTCCTGATGTCCAGGTTTTGATCATCATACCTCCTTGTTTTGTCCTTAGAAAGTATGGTAGGTTCTCAGGAGAAGAAACAACTGCATTTGGAAGTCTCTTAAAATGGGGGGAAGTACTCGACTGGGCACAATGTTGGAACCAACCTGACTTTTGCAAGTGAGAGGCAGCACATTTTGGATGAATAATTGTCCGAGAATTTTAGGAAACTTGAAGATGTTGGCACGCTCTTGACTCAACAGTCAATAAAATGTCAATTGCCTGGTGGGTTTCAAACTAGGTCAGAAATCAAGGAAGACCTTCTAAAATGGCATCTAGTGAATGGAAGGCAAGTTGAACTACTCAAGTGCATATCTTTATATTGTTCCAGACCTTGTTTACGGCCATCAAAGACATGTCAACGCCACAACTGGCGCAAGCATCCAAAAGCAACACGACCAATTGTCTCTTCGCCTGATCCCATCATTGGCCCATTATTGTCGACTCTAACGAAAAATAGTGATGCCTCTAACTCACGCTGCTACACTTGAAAATGAAAAATGATGCTTCATTGCGTGAAGTGTCGAGCAGCAATGGCACACTTTATATGATAATGCAGCAACCGTTAGTCAGAGGCATTACTTTAAAAGCATATGCCAATTTGGTGTCTTTCCTTTCTCACTCTGTGAGTCTTGAATCGCAGAACAGTTTTAATTTCCTCTGACATCACTTCCAGCAGACATCTTCCATCGGTGAATATGGGCAGATCTAATAAAGTCACATGTCAGCATCTGCAAGTTAAAAGCGTCGATGCAGTGTCTGACAGTCTCGTGTTTAATCTCCCCCTGTCAAATGCTTGTTCATGCCTCCACCTGATCACAGGCCTCGAGTGGATGCGGCTTCACACGGAGACAAAAACAAAAAGAGAAGTGAGAAAGAAAGACAGCAGGATTGAGTTGGGTGGCATGTTTGGAATCTATTTTATATTTCATCGTTGGCATCAGAGAGAACTTTATTCCAGAAACTGAGTGAACCACTGTACATCACAAGGTGTTAAGTTATGCTTCATATTAGCTGTTTTGATTCATCATTTCACCCAGTCCCTTGCAGATGGCATATATGGCATTTGGAGATGGTGTGGATTCGTAACATCTGCTGTTACAGCTCGTTCTCACTCCTAAGGCGTCAGACCATTCTCATGTGGACGTCGCAGTGCCAGAATGATGCACATTGACGCATTAACTGTAACACTGAAGTACATGTTTCACCTTCCGTGACATATCCTGACGCGCATAACATCACACTGGGGTTGCACTTAAGCGACGGTATATCACTCTTTCTGCTTTGGACATTCATTCACGTCAGTTGTACTGCACCCGCGGCGAGTGCATGGCCACATAAGGTGCTATATAATCACCACATCTAATGTAAAGGAAGATCACGATCATCAAGTTCTCCAACGTTGGATACAAAAGTCCACTTGAAAATAGATTTAGATCACTTATCCAGCAGCTATAACTAAACAAAAAAACAAACAAACATTGAAAGTTGAATATTATGCATCTAAGGTTTTAAAATCAATGCAAAAGCACATACAGTAAGTAACAGAACGGTGTTAGGAACTTCACGACTATGCACTCAACATGAGGAAACACATTATCACAATACAACCCTTTGACCTCTTCGGGAAGCACACATGAAACCATTCTCTTTATATCTTATTTTTGACTGTTTTTGCCGCTTCCCACTTTCTATCTCTCTGTTACCAGCTTTCCTCTCCCAGATGGCTGGCTCTGACCAACCGTGCACACATCACATCAGGGTCAGCAACAAAAGCGGATAGCATCAACAGGGGAATACACACTTTGAGGTGTGGGCAAGCACACCGCACCATCCAAGACACACATTCCGATGTTGAGCTCAATGCCGTCTCTCACCACAGGCTGTCCTCCCCGCACTTTTCAGGAATATAGTACAATCCATCGTCCACATGAGGGTGCTTGTTACTTTATGCACCAGCTGTTATCTTTAAAAGATGTTTTGGTTGAGTACAAACTCTGGGCTAAAAACAGACTAGCGGCTGAATTTCATTAAATATATTTGAGCATCCGGATTTCATGAGATTCGACTGACCATAATGCCACGCCGTAAGCAGCAGGGCATTATGGGGGAAAAAGCAATTTGCTCCGACAAGGCTCAATGGCCTCATGAATCAAGCCTATATGGACAAGGCAAGAGCAGTTAAGAGACGGCTGCATGCCGCCTGGAGATTTCAGTTAATGCTGCTCTGTCACAGAATAAGTGTCGCACCTCACCAGCGCCCGAACCACCGGAGCAATTGAACTTGTAGATCAATACCTTCTTCCCTAAGTCAGGAAGCTCTTTTATAAAATAAAAAGAAATCCATGTAACCTTGCATTTAAGAAGTTCACTGAGACCTTTGTAGAATAGAAGATGGCGACAGAAAGTCGTGCTTGAAAATGACTAAGTAATATGGCTCCATCGTTCCCAAGTCCAAACTCCCTTGGTCACTTTTTTTGGTTGGATAAAATTACCAACCAATATAGTGACATTTTTGTGGTCCTGAGATTTGTGTAAAGAATGTATTGCAGTCGCCTTCAGCAAGCAGTGGGTGCCTCCCCCTTCACTCGGTGGTGTTACAGTGCAGCCCCCTCACCAGATGAGATCATGTACTTGTCAGCGCAGAGAAGCCAAGACAAACAACAAGAGCAAAAAGCCAAAATCCTATTAAGGAAGTGTTACGAGCCAAAAACAAATGTAAGAATTCAGGAACCAACTTACAATCAGCCTCATTTCAATAGAAATACATGATAAAAAACGGGATACATTGCGAGTGACAGGAGAAAATATGCAAAGGTGTCAGTTCAGGTGTGATTGGTTCGTAAGGTTTCCTTCACTGAGGCTATCCATCACCTAACAAAACAGGATCTTTATCAGGGCAGGAATACACTTTTGAAAGCGTCGAGAACAAAAGGAAAAGGAGTAGTTAGCAATGGTCAGTTTACAAAAGCCCATCATGCAAAACATAGTATATCTGTGTAGTGGAAGTTGCCTGTTACCCCGCAGACCCACCAGCAGTTCTTTGCCCCTCCTGGTTTGCACGACGTAGACAGCAATCAAAATATTGTCCCTGGTGTTGTTGCTCGCGCCGGTGCCACTAATGAGGACACTACCTGGGAGGCTATTTGCCTAAGCTGTTTTCCTAGCTCGCCCTCCGAGACCTCATCCTCATATCCTGTTGCAACAATTCCCAGGTGGCCCCTCGAATGTCCTGCAAGACCTACGTCTGCTGGCTAGCCGCTCATAGTTGCACCTAATTACAAACAAGGGAAATGAGGTAACTCCTTGAGTATCTTTGGGGATTTCCCCTCACCCAACTTTTTTTTTTTCCTTTGTCACATTGCCTCACCTCGGTCACCTCTGCGGTACGATAGTTTACACACCACTGCTGAGTTATCTATTCATCTGTTTATTTTTTATGAGTGAAAGTAAGAGTCTCTGAAGCAGGCAAGAGTGCTATATTGTCGCTTGTGCTGAAACTAAACCTTAAAGCGTCGCATTGAAAACCAGCTGCATTAATGGTGAAAAGGATGGGGGGAGAGAGTGACTGCTTCAGCTGTGTTATTTATAAACTGTATTTTCTGCCTCCGAACAAAAGTGTGCTGGAGGAATAGAGAGTGGGGATTACAACGTTGTGGGACCACCTTTGTAATTGTAAATCCTATTCCTAATCTACCAGTATTGATTGGCCATCACATGCAGCCTTTTACAAAACAGAGGATTGAGGGGGAATCGGGGATTTCTGGGGAAAAACAATACAACACAAGGCGATCCCGAAAGGCCAACACTGGATAAAAACCAAAGCCCGCTGCACAGAAAATAGAAAACCAAAGCTAATGCTCTCTCTCTCATCGACTGTTTCCACTCCAGCACAGGGGATAGCCTTCATCAGCAAAGCAAGACGGAGCTATAAGAGAGAAACTGGCTTTTAAATGAGCCTTCCTGCTTCTATTTTGGCTGAGAATTCTGCCAGTTGCCCTTTAAGAGTCTGACGGGTGCAGTTGGAGGAAGAAGCCCAATCCCCTGTTTGGTCATTAAAAGTGGTTTCTAGAAAGGCATCCATCTGCTGCTACCTCATTACAGCAGTGAGTTATGGTGGTTACGTTCCTAAATACACAGCTGGCAAATTGTCATCATGACCCTTGACTCAGGAAGTGGACACCAGCCTGCTAATGACACTGCAGTACGGACTGAGGTGAGCTCTGCTCGTCCAAAGTTGGACTCAACGCACGATGTGTTGCTGCTTGCGCCATTAAGCCTTAGTGCTTATTGACCCCAAAAAACTCTCTGTCAAGAAGTCCTCACTGCTGGATGGCGATCGGTAAACCCACACCCCAATCCCTTTCACCACATCAGTGCTCATATTCTTCTGTACCAAAACGTGGGTATATCAGAAATAAAGACATGCCAAGCTGTGACTCAGTAAAGAGACATTGGATGTGTTTTTTTTTTGTTGTTGTTGCAGAAGCCACTCTGCTTTCATGTCCATTTAACCAAGCTTTGGCATTACAAGCTACAGGTTCTCTTCTTTAAGCTGGAGTTGCCAGGAGTAACATCTAATGAAATGGCTTTCTCGGGGAAAAAAGGTTTTTCAAGAAAAAGCAAAACTTGAATCAGATTGGCTGAGACCGTAAGTAGACAGGATAACACCAGTGTGTTGCACATGTGCCTCACAGAACATTTATTTTCCCCTATTTAAAGAGCTGCTTTCTGTCATTTATATGCCAGGGATTAAAAAAAAACAAAATGACAATAGTGCACAACATTTCAAGTTAATTTGGTTACTTGGTTAATTTGTTGATAGTACTATCCACAGATCCCACACGGATATTGTCACCCAAAACTGGTCACATTTGTCATTTTTTGTTGCTGTCTGACTTGCATGAGTCCTTGGGTTGCTTCAGCCAAGGCAGACTTCAGCTGACATTAGTGTTTATGTATTAAATCAAGGGATCTTTCTCAAGGGTAAGAACATTCAGGCCTGTTGTATTTATCACCCATGTCATCCGCAGCAATCCTGTCATCCTGTCAGAAGCTTGGTGGTCCTGGCATGCCAACAAGGCCTTGACCAAACAACAAATGGAGTCGGTCAAATCGGCGCAAGTTCTGAGTCAAATACCTGCAGGCCTTTCAGCCACATTTTCAATGACTGGTTCCAATACCTTTTGAAACTGGGTCCCATAGTGGAAACATCTTAAAATGTTGGATAAGTGTCTCCATCGTCCGAGCAGAACTACACCTTTCTGAAAATGAAGACGCCACTGCCTCATATGTATCGTCGTTTTTGCCTGAATGTTGTCACTTCACAACAAGACTGTAGCATTGGATTTGACAGCAGTGCTCATTTGGCATGTGCACTTCATTGTTAGCTCTGCCAAGACAGTTAGGTTTTCAATGGCATTGGTTAGTCTGTCTGGCTTCAAAATAACATGAAAATTTATGGGGATTTGCATGTTTTTTTTTTTTGTTTTTTTTTCCAAAAACCTGTGAAATAGGACCATGCACAAACAATTTCATTTTGGAAGTGATTCGGTCCAGGGATCCAGGGATTTTGAAAAAGCATTGTATAACATAAGGAGAAGTATTGGACATTTTTGACCAGCATTTTTCTTTTTTTGAAGGATTCTTGTCATTGGGATTGGGTTTGGGGTGGACTGATGTACCATGGCACAAGTTTTGCTCTCACTGGGTGCTTTTCTAATTTTCAGGCAAAAGAATGGATAGGAACTATGTTTCTCCATATGGATGTAGCCCAAGTGAGTACACAGAGCTAAGCCTTGGCAATGTTCTTGATGATTGTTTTTTTTTATTAAATTCCCACCCATTATTGCTGGTATCGACCCAGTTATGTGGCCTTTCAGAACAGGCAGTCAAAGCAGTTGGTTCGCCTTGATGAGATAAAACCAAATTCATAATTTAAGAAAAAAGGAAAATACCTCTTTGAAAGCGTCAATATTCTCAGGTCTCTTAAATGTACCTGCTTACACTGGCTAAACATCAGACCTGCCTTGACACAAACCAAAATAGTACAAGGGCTACACATGTTTGGTTTTAATCCTCGAAGAATGTCTCAGCACCTCGCGCACGCAAATAAACAAACACACGGAGACACAAACAACTTTATATGCACGCAGCAAAAGAATCTGAATATGCAAATAGATAATGTAAAATTGAAAAACAACGCACACACTGACGTGTATGTAGTGTTGCTCATCACTCCAGGGTGTAAGGTGCCTCAGTGTTGAGTGTATTTACCTGGAATAGAGATGAAATATACAGTACACTCTGGACTAATGAGCTTATTCTCTTTACAGCCCAATCCCTCAAGCATAGCCATCACAAATGTATTCACACACACACACACGCACACGCGTACATGCGTACACATTTACTGCTACTATACTTCCCCAAGCCTCCCTCACTTCCTCCCCCTCTCTGCTTTTGCCACTTTTTTCCAACATCACTTCTCCTCCTTCCTCCTCATCATTTTTTTCGGCTCTCCTCCCTACTTCCCGTTTCCACGCTCTCCCTGAGGCATTTCCCAGCGAGCCCAACTGATCCAGCGGCTGTTTGTTTGGATTGCGGTTGATAGGGTATACGGATTCCTCGGGGCGCGCAGACGAAAGAGAGACAGATAGTAAAAGGCATACAGTATGTGGTGCAGAAAAGACTGGAATTGGAGGAAGATCCCTTCATCTCTATGGACTTCACGGTGCAACCAGCACCTTTGACTCCAGTAAGAAATCACCTTTAACACATTTGAAAGGCGGAAAATAATAAAGATCTATTGGTGCAACTCGTAACGCTGCATGCCAATGATAGCTATGTAGAAGGAAATACACTGCCAAATCCAGTGGTTTCCAGAAGTTTCGTCTGGATAGAAGTGAGTCCAGTAGGTACAGACTGTTTTCTCCTCTTTTCTCCATGTTTTCCCAGCGGCACATGGAATCTACACACAGCTACATACATCACCCAAGTGTAAGCCTTTACCATGTTTTGGTTTCAATGGAATAAAGGGGAAACAACCAAACATTGCTGTTGGTTGTTTGTGGTGCATAGTAAATAACCACTAGCGCCAAGGTCAGGTGTTCCAAATGTGAGCAAGCAGATTGAAGTAGTAATGTGAGAGTCATATGCCAGTCATAAATACATCTATTTAGATACGATCTATTCAACGAGTGTTCCTTGCATAGCTCCATGGAAGGGTATTTTTCCTAACTATTGACCTACACCAAGCGAACACAACCCACAGCATGAATAGCTATTGTGGCAAAACACTCACAGAAGCCAATCAATTGGCAAACAGTAAAATGACGCACACACTGCTGTGATGTGAAGGAAACAAACACATTTAATGGGACATCTCATCCCATGGACGTTCGTAGTGGCGGCCGCAGAGCTGTTTGTTTCACTTGCTTGTAATTATCAGTCTGGGAAAGAAGTCCAGGGGCACATTAAAAAGTACAGCAAAGGCTGAGGACACAGAAGACAAAGTGAGGAGCAGACCATAGAAGGGCATCATTACAGACCCACAAGTCCTGAAATGTGGGACAGAAACTTTCCAAAGGATTGCAAAAAAACATTTAAAAAAAAATCAATTACATAGAAATTTATATTTTTCCATTCAAATGGTGACTGATAATAACCTTCAAGAAAAAGAAAAAAGTGCCGCACACCTTAAAAAATGGAATAATTAAAGCGATAGGGTGATAAGATTCATATCGCTCGGTAAATTACATCTAGTTTAATGAGAAAGTACAGTGAGTCATTATGATGAGCTTTCCGCCAGAAGAAAGAAGAACAAAGTGAGACGGACAACTTTCACGCAAGGGAAGAGAAGTGTGCGCAAAATAGAGGAGCGCAAGAGAAACTACACACTGAGTATTGATTTGACCATTCTCTGCATATTTAACATTGCTGTTCGCTTAAAAAAAAAGGCTCTGAAGGGTACGTTTGCTCAGGAATGTGGGCGGGTTTGTAGGGTTGACTTTGTAGGTGTCCAGCAGTGGCCCCAGGGATGGACTATTTAAAAACAGGAACGGACAGCAGAGTCTCCCTCTTGACTCTGTGCAAGAAATGAGGAGAGAGAAGTGGAGCAGGACGTATTTTGTGTCCTCCATGCCAGCAAACTCATTTCAATGACTATTTTCTTTGGCCGTTCATTTGACGGAAACCAAGCTGATTTAAACATCCATATTTTTTTTCAAACCGACTATTCTTTACAGGGTATTGACCTGACTGTTCCTGGCAATTCTGGCCTCAAAAGTGAGTTTTTGACTGAAACATTTGCGCAGATTCTTTTTTCAGGGTTGGGGCTACAGTGGCCTCAATGTAGGCCAATGTAGATTACTAAAATACACAGAGAGAATTCACACATGGATCTATTTCAGTTCAATATTTACAGATCAATATTAGCTGTTACTAGATGTGTCATATTGAATAGTTATAAAAAATCTATTCAAGTCAAATACTTCAAACTAAACAAGACCCCGCCACTTTGCTTTGGACAAATTCCTAGCTGAGACTTGTGTACAAACACTAGGTGTAAATATATGTTTGAGGGGGAGCAGATCGATATTTAGATATCATGCACCAAGGTGGGCAAATTAACATCACCTCTGTGTAAGGGCAGAAGCTAAATGTTAAATAGAGACTAAAATGACTCATTAGCGCGGTGGGTGTATCAGGAATGGTGTGTGTGTGTGTGCGCTCCTGCGTGTCACTTCTACAAGTACGAACCTGTGTGCCCCTGTGGCCTCACCTAGCGAGAGTGCCATGGCTTGTTAAACCAGCAAAGATGATAGGGCTTGACATCTATTTACTGAAGCCACGCAAACACACATAGACACAAACAAATGGCCCACTTTTGCCAACAGCATCCCCTCTGGTCTTTTTACTACTCGTACACTCTGACTCGCTTTCTTCCATTACATCCCGAGCCCCTTCATGTGTCTTTTTCATCCCCTTGGTGCCTCCATGCTGGTCTGAAACGATTAGTGTCATACCTTGCTATGAGGTTAAAAACAAAGGGGAGGAGTAGTTCCCACTGCTTTACAATGGCATCCACATTCCGTTAGTTCTGTCCACTGTTTAAGACGGAATACTGTTTGATCAGCAGCAATAGATTTAAAACCAAGTTGCAAGCCGCATTCAAAATGAACACGATTTTCACCAGAAATCACTTAACCTCGCTCACAACATAACGGTCATTTTAGTGACAATGCTGGCAAAATATTTAAACTGGCTGTTTATGAATATATTGCTATCACGGAAATGCACTTCCGAAAGAAACATTGTGCATTCTTAACAACAAAAATCTGTAAACTGAGCTGAATATACTCACGCATTGGTTATGAACACTATGCCACAATTATTCATGAAAGTCCAATAATAAAATAAAATAAAATAAAATGTCCTTTTTTTCTTCCTTATTTTATTTATTTATTTATTTTTTTGCTGTAACACCACAGGATCACCTGGGATTGACCCAAACCCATCCATGGCAAAGAAAAATAATCCAGAGTGATGGCTTGAGCAAGAGCGCTGAATCACAGCGTGAGACCAGCAGCTCAGGCAGGTCAGCGCTGTCCGGATCTGCATTTTTCAATAATAAATAATAAAAAAAAAGAGTCAGTCATAAATGAGTCCTCTGACACCTTCAAATTAAGCCGACAGACAGCAGCGACCTTTACAAACTGCTGTCTGCCACGAAGCCATGGGAAGAAAGATGGAGAGCAAAGTCTAATTGAAATTTCTCAACTCTTTCTCAGAGTTCAGTAAAACTCCAGGGGAAGCAGAGACATGAGATGGTTTTGTTTTCTGAAGATGACTGCTCCTGCAATGTTTATGTACCAAAGTAGGTTGCTGCTGGAGCGAGAGAAAACAACATCATTGCATTTGTGAATTGTTTAAGGGGATTAGGGAACACAACAAGGTTAAAGGTTCTTGAGGTTCTTATACAATTAAGAGACGACATGTATGTGGCTTGTAATCCCATTTAACATTAGTAATCTCTGATTCCACAACAGCTTTCACCTTGAAAGTGTAAAGGATTTGTCTTCCCGGTATACAACAGATGCCATACATGCGGCGCACGTTTCAATCCAGGCTGTGATTATCAGTCCACTGGGACACGGTGATCGTTTAGGGTAGTCATTTTGTATTTATTCGTCTTTTATTGAGGCTGAATGGATGAAGCGTACCGAGGAAGTATGGTAGGAAGTCAGCCTGCCGTTGTTTGTCTTGTCTTTTCCTCCAAAATATATCTCAAATGCTAGCGCTGGTGCTGCACTTGTGACTACAGACACAGAAAACCATTTTTCATGGGAATTCAGACGTATATAGTGTCCATAATTTGAAACTGCTGGGACGGCTGTTCTCTGTGAGCAAGTGGCGCAGTTATCAATAAAGATAATCTCCGAGAAGCACTCAACCCAATTGCTTTGGCGTCCATGGTGACACATATTGTTTCTTTCTTATGGGACTAAAGATCATTTTTGGGAGCGGTGGACAAGAGATAGGTGCCGTCACAGGCGATAGCAATCACAATGGATGGAGACAGGGAAACTAAATTAATAAAAAAATAAATAATAAATGACTGACAGAACATTGGATTCTCAAAGCGCTTAAGAGGTAACTGCGCCAACGTGAGCTTCATGTGCTTCAATACGGATGAAGAGGGTACAGGATGTGCTCCGGCGTGGGCACATCGCTTACTCATCCCATCTTCTCTCTTGTGCATACCGAGACACAGACACAAAGCAAGACGTAAAATGTATCTGTGCTCAGCTGTCGTCGAGGTCAAAGAGGCTCTCACTTTCTCCCACATCATCTCAACTGCCCGCTAATTACTGGGAGTTGATGGGTATTATTGTACCAGCTCTAATTGCGGGAATAGTCCAGAAGGATTCTCTGTCACTCGCACATCCTCAAAGGAAGGATTAGTGTTCCAAACTAGAGTGGGAAGAGAGAAAAATAGTGCCGCAAATGGGGGATCCACTGTCAGCCCAGCTAATTATCCCAGTTGAAAAGTGCAAGCTTCATTTCGCAGACTTACGTCGAAGGGAATCATTTGTGGCGACCTCATCCTTGACTTGATGAAAAGAAACATTACATTCATAATATTATCACCCCACCATTCCCCCACCACTTCACATGTCCGCTCACTTTACGCAGCTCTTTCTGGTAGCTTCAGTGTCCCGCTGGTGCGACTTTCGCCACAGTGACCATACTACAAAGAGTAACCATGGGAGCAACATGCAACAAACATACAAGTCTACGACTTGTTGGAACTAAAACCTACGCCACCACGGCCCGACTTGTAGACCCCTGCCTCTCCCTCAGCAAGGTTGCCGGGGTGGAATGCGGGGTGTGATCAATGCTAACAAGATTAGTGACATCCATCAGTGGGCCACAATTGCAAACGTGCTAGTAACAGGCTCTCTTTCCCCTCACTAAAGCACAGATATGGACCTGAGTGAAGACATGCGTGTAGGTTAGTATGGAGCTGCACATGGACCATAATCCATTTAACGGTATTTACAAGCATGGAGGAGACATTTACTGTCAGAGAGCACAAGCAGGATCCAGTATATCACCTCCCTGTTCGCCCATGCTGCAATGTTGCCCTCCATAAAAAAAACACCACCAGTCAGATGCAGATCAGGAGGGCAAACACTTTGTAATGACACACTGTGGAACACCTGCAAACTTAAACTGCTACACGTATGATGTCAGTATTCAGCTTTGGTTTAAAATACTATCGATGACACCTTTATACACATTTAAACTACCCAGTATAAATCATGTATTTATGATTATTTCACTAATTTTCAGAGTCAACAATAATAAGAATAATCATAATGAACTGCTATATATGAATGTCCAGTGTTGAATTTTCATTCAAATGCAGCTCCAAACACTAAAAAGACATGTTGTTTGGATCGCAGCAAGCTCCATGATAATCCACACAGGCTTAGTGTAGGGTCAGAGAAGGGCACGAGGACAGGAGGTCGGACAAGGTTAGAAACTCATATATGAATCACTGACATTTCAACAGCACACTTCCCCAGCCCTTGAATTGGCCGCGCAAGCTCTCTGTCCTGCTGCTCACATCACAGCATTCGTACGACACTTTCCATGTGATGGACGCCTACGGACTCATGTGAGAGAGAAAAGTGAAAGGGATTTAGATCGGACAAAATCAAATAAGAAGATAAATCTCCTGCAGCCCCTCCTATACTTAGATTCATGATGACGCTGGGCAGAAATGTCACTGTTTCACTCAGACAATAGAGGCAAGTCTTTATATCTGGGAGGCTGAATCTTAAAATCTTTATTGGGGCTGTAAAGAAAAACACTCAGTGGAGAGACAGCTGTCCCTTTTCATCTCTTAAAAGGCACAGGATTCACTCCACGATGCTGAGTTGCAACAAAACCAACCACAGAACCACTGTGCTGGTCAATGTATCTCGTCAAATATTAAAGAGAACCTCTCTTGCCACAGATACGGCCCATCTCCACTTTTATTTATGGCTGCTCCACATTTGTCAGTGCGATGGCCTTGCCTGAAGAAACCATCCTCCTCTTTTCCGCAGCGACACAATTAGGTACCTGAATCACATTCAAATGTGGATTTGACTTCATGGTGAAAAAAAAGAAGAAGAAAAAACACAAATGGAATCAAATTTTGATAAACCCTGATATGTTTCTCACTGCTGTGAAATGTAAAAATATAGTGAAGAGAAATCAACTAATACTGTGATTAAAATTAAACAATGTGACTTCAATTAGTATTAAAAAAATATTAATATAATATAATATAATATTCATATTCAAGCTATCCACCTTCCAAAGAGGTAGTAGGCAGTAGTTCATACAACCCTGACACGTCTTTGCAGAACAAATACATACACACTTCTACCGCGATCTTTGTGTGGACATTTCATTGCTATGTTGCTTCCTCGCGCCTCTCAGCCTAAAGCTAACCATCCAAAACAAATGGCAAAACTTGACCGTGACTCTTAAGGAAACTAAAACCCAATTATTATGACCTACTTACTTTGTTAAGTTTTAATCCTCAAATTGAGGCTTAACCTTGAGGGGACCCTCACAAATGCCTCACAAGTACAGGGGTTGGACAAAATAATGGAAACACCTTAAAGCTTTTTTAGCTTAGATACATAGGAAAGTTTGGCACCAATATTGGCTGTCAAGTGTGAGAATCTGGTTTACACAAGTCACTCAAAAATGCAAAAAAACGTAAGACTGCCAGAATTTTGAATGGATAGTTGTTGGTTGACTTACAGTATAACAGAAAGCAATACAAGCCTCATGGTTTATTAGTCCCCATATGCAAACACAACTACATAGCTTCAGTATTTGATGCAAATTGGACTCCGATTTGGGATTATTTGGAAATGTGAGATATGATACATACTAAGTGCCACATCAACTACAATGAGACACAAATGCACTGAAGCGTAGACAAAAGAATTTTCGTCACACAAGCAAATATATCTCGTGTTATATCTTAGTTTCTCATTATCCAGTGCCCTATTCACCTCATCAGCGCTTCAAATTAAAACTGACACACTTTCCTGCTTGACTACACACAGACACACACAATTAATCACAAAGAGTCTGCTCTGGTTGCATAACACCTTCAATCCAGTGAAATACTTGAACTGCTCCACGTTGTTACGGCTCTCTTCTCACTTCTGTTGTCACCTTTTTCACTTCGAACGTGAGCTAAAAAATCCCCGAAAATGAATGTAAAGTCTCAATTTTCTTTCATAAACTGAAGCCACTGTCGCCAGGTTTCCTGCCTCAAAGGCCTTCCCAAATTGCTTTATCCTCACGCAGACATGAGCCTAAGAACATGAGCGTTGTGAGCTTTGGTCTTTTTCGGAGGTGAGCGGGATTAGCGCATGTATATTCTGCGGTGGATTAAAGACTTTGATACTAATGAAAGGTCCTGACAGAAGCATTTTGAGAATTGGTCAACAGTCTAAGCCCACATAATTCCTCGTAAGAACACAGCGAAGTGAAGGGAAAACGCAGGGGTAGCAATAATATTAATAACTCAAAAGCGGGGCGGGGGAAAAAGCGCAATCAATCAGGAAATGTCTGGGAATGCAATTTTCACCCAGAAACCATCTGTTCTTTGCAGTTATAATCTGTAGTTGCTTTTGATTAAGATTAAACCTCGCTCAAGGCCCGAGCGTTATTAAAGCGGCCTTTATCTTTATTTTATTTCACTCTTCCAAATAAAGAAGATGAGAGATTAAGAAGGCTCTAGGACAAGGTGAGGGGTGTATGAGCATGTGTGTGTGTGAATAACCGTGTGTGCATTTGTGCGCACTTGCTGTGTTTGCACAGGGATTAAAATGATTTATGTCAGCCTGACCTAACTTCAGATTCACCACGTGTAGGGTGATGGAACCATCATTAATCTCGGTTCTGTCAGCTGTTTCCAGCCTGAAAACCAAACTGAAAATGAGGGTAAATATCTTGGCTGCACTTTGGCCTCTGAACAGACAGTATAGTAGCAGGTATTTATTCAAGAATATATTAAAAAAAAAACAATTTTCCCAAAGGCTTCCAGCACATACTTTCCATTTCCTTATTTTTGCAAATACTCTGCCAATCCAGTTAACATCAACGCCCAAAAGGAAACACATGTTTGTGAGTGAAGAAAATAGACACGGCTATGATCCAACCAAATGTACAGTACTTGCCATTACATTACTCGTAACAGTCTTGTGGTCATCCTGGGGCTGCACGTGGAAGGTTCCTGGACTGGAATAATGTCCCAGTGTGCCCCATGGATCCCCCCCCTTATAGCAGCCAGAAGAGATGGGAATGAAGTTCTGTGCGAGTAAGTCATTCGCTAGCATACGTTGAATGTTTTGTCCTGACTGAACTGTGATATTAAAATGTTTTTAAAGATGTTGAGTGAGTGATGAAACGGATGCCTGAATGAATCTGGAATCTCTTCTTGTCAGCTATCACTCTGCACTCTAACTTTATTTAACTCAGTGCAAAGTAAGAAAAACCACAGCCTCACACCGTGTGGGAGGACAGCCAAAGATGTTTTGCATTCTACTGTCACGCTCATTTGACTAATTATACAGGAGTCTGGCGCTGCAAAAAAACACTCATTATAAGTTAAAGCTGTTAATTATCCTGTCATTTTGCACTCTGTGGGCATTTTGTTGGGCATGTACAAACAAAAGGTGGAAACTAATGTTTAAATGCACAGGTAATTTCATGACTCGTGACGGGAGGGTGACTTTACGGGTGTCACCATCCCAAGTTGAGACGGCACTTCAAACTTTGGCGCCTTTATCTACAGAATTCGAATCAATCAAAGCACTGGTTTTGCCGCATAAAACATCTTAAAGAGTTTTGCCAGGAGCTTGCCAAATCATGCAATATGGATGTATGGCTTCTATCAATCGACAAATGTGTTACTTGAGAAATGACAGTGGAGGTTTGCTATTCCAGACCTTATGTGTTACAGAGTGGAGACTTGGTATGAAGGTTGTGGATTCAACACCTGGTTCCCATCATCTTTCTTGGTCAGGCAAAATATTATTCAAACTTTTTTTTATTGTGATCTAACTGAATTGTGCCTACTAAGAGTGAGGCACAAACGTGTGAACGCATTATATGGTGAGATGATGAGGGGGTAGAAAACAAACCGTAACAGTGATGAGCTCCAGCGAAAAGCATCTCTGTAGTTTAGCTCCAACAATATCGCCGTTGACCGTTGCTCATTATAGGGTTTTCACTCAAATCAAATCCTCCATCCCCAGCAGAGACACTTCTGTGACTGGTTCTGCAAAGCTGCTCTGCCCCAGGGTTTGTTTAAGCCACTGACAAGATGAATGCTATTGCCTTAGCCTTCAAGGTAGCCATTAGTCTGCGGGCGGGACGGCAAACAAAGGTGCAGGAAACAAAGAGTCACACACTTTGCTCTAAATGCACAAAACAGGTGTGCCCCTGGCGCATTTGTTCAGAGGGTTAATCTTTTTGTAAACCCCAGAGGAAGGAGAATAAAAACACAACTCACCTGGACACCCCCCGCTCCCACCACATTTAGCTCCATTGTTGGGTCCCAGTGTCATGTTTCTTCAGTGGCTGATGTGTTTTGGCTCTTCGGGGGGACCTTCTTTTGTGGATTAAATGGATGGTTTTGACTGCCACTTTAGCGTTCCTCACAGGAAGTTATGCTTAAGCTCACCATCGTGGGAGCTGGGGCTTTGTTTTGATGGCTGCATTTAGCCAGACTGAAAAGACGGCAGCTGTGGCAAGTGGCACACAAAGGACCTGAGGATCATTTTTATTTTAGGGGAGGATGGGGCTCGCCTGTGTGACCTTCAGGTGGTTGCAAAAAGAGCATTTGATAAAGATATATAGAGAGTGTCAGCTGGAGGAATGGAGACGGTATCACCCAAAGTAATTGCTATTATATTTCCTGCTGCTTTTGCACAAAATGACTTTGCATCCAACCATTCTGGAACGATTAAGGGGAACAATGAAAAAAGCTTGAGGTAGATAAGTTGAAAGAACGACAGGGGAAGGGAATTTCTCCTGCTTAAGAATAAATTCTTCCTTATATACTTAACCACTGAGTGTATATATGCTAAGAAACAGTTCATTCGTTCATTGTGAGCAAAGACAGCCGAATGGATAAACACTAAAGCTCCTAAATGGGTCAACAATGCTTAAGCAAGCAGCTTCGCACTCACAAGGGGAAAGCAGGAAGAGTGCAGATATTGGTGCCGCGCGCACACACTATTTCCTATTTCTTACGGTCTCACACACACATACCACAGCAATTTCACGGCTGTGTGAATGGTTCAGCCAATGTTTGTCTTAAGTAGGGTGAGCTCTCAGCCTTCATAAAACATGCATGGTGCTAATGCTCACTGTTATTCAGCTTGAAGAGAATTTTCTTGGCCGGCAGTCGTCAGGGAAACAGGTTCAATGGACTAAATGGACAGGCCATTGTAAAAAAAAAAACAAAAAAAAAACAATACACTACTACACAACTGTTGCTCATGGTTACATCACTGCCATGCCTGAATATTTGTACAGATTCAGATAGAAATTGACAAGCTACATTGACAAGTTGCTTTTGTCGCTTTGGTTCACACTTTTTACACGTTTTTTTTACACATTCACACTTTTTTACTTGAGTTCAGAATTAACTTTGGGAGGATCCTGATCGAGCTAAATACTTACAGAAATGCACATCGTATGAACATCACCTCACAAGTGAAGAAAGCCAATAAACATACGAGATAGTACCTCCTGTATCACCCAATGAAATTCCATCAGCAGGTTTCAGTCCAGTTCCCAGCAACCATATATGACTCCATCATCTGAAGCATTTCTGTATGAAGAAGCTGGTGGCTCTGTTTGTTTAACTTCACCCCGATTATGAATGTACATTTTATGATTGAATGAGTGTACAATTCTGTATTCATATTCCCATTATTTTAGAGGTTATTTTGCAGCAACAGACATCAGTGGATGAATCGATGTCTGTCCACCAGCTATCCATTTGGCATGAGCCTGGTGTTACCAACACAGGTGAGTGTATTAGTTTTTCAAGCATTAAACCAAACCAATAGTTACTTACAATATTTTCTATATATTATTTTTTATTATTATTTTTCACTCGACGGTCTGCTCTCTCAAGCTTTCTTTCCTCTAATGCATATTTGACCCAGAGTAATTGTGTCCATAAGCACAGCTCCTTGAAGATTCGGTGCCAAAGAAGAAAAGAAATTCATAATGAAATTCCTCAGCTGCAGGAACTCAGGAGGATATTATCGCTGACGGTGAATGAAGTGGGCACATGTGAGCGAGCACTTGTACCGAGGTGGGGAGTGAGTATCAAAGCCTCCTTCTTTCTCCTCTGAGAGACATATGGGTCATTTAATGAAACCCTCCAGCATCAGCAGAGCCAAAGGTCACCGAGTAGCAGCGACCTCTAACACTGATTTGCCACAGTCCAGGCAGACGGTCCAGTCCCCTCTGAAGCTTTTCATCTCATTCCTTCACTCTTCACCTCTCGCTCACGTCTCAGCTCTATTCCCCGCCACCCCATCCTCTTCTCCATATGAGCCACATTAACTACGTCCTCAAAGAGAGAAAGCTGGAGAGGGAGAGAGCGGCAGGATAATCCCCCTTCTTCCATTGTTACATGCTTTCATCTATTTTTATAAGACGAAGAGCGATGGAGCGGAGGGGCGAGAAATGGGGAAGTGGAAATAAGTTCTGGTGGTCCATGGTTGTCTTGGTGCACCACTGGAAACATGCACACGGAAATCTAATTGTCCGTCATACAGATGACTCCTTGAGAATGTTGAAGACCGTGTCTTGATGCTGTAACACAATAGCTACTATGGCTTTAAAGCGCAGAGCTAGACGGACCACAGACAAACAGGATGTCAGATTCCACAAATAATATGAGCTAATGGGTATCAATTAGTGGCACCAGCAGAAGCTGCTGGCAGAGTTTCGACACAAAATCTGTAACTAGAAAGTAGTGCCAGTTGTACAGTCGTGCCGGATGGAGATGAAGATCAGCAAGCTGTCACGAAAACACGGATTATATGACGGGCTGGGATTCACGGAAAATGACTAGCATTTTTATTGATTTATAGCTCGATTTCATGTTGGATTTTGTTTTGGCTTGAATTGCTTGAATTTATTGTTTTTGGCACCCAATAGAGACATTATCAGCCCAAAGAATAGGCCGTTCTCATGAGGTTGAACGGGAGCCATCTGGCCCATAAGAATGGATGACACAGAAAACAGTCATTCAGTGGACTAATACATCCTTATCACAAGTTAATGGAGGCTGCACAGTTTCTTTTTGTCCTTCTTAAATCACTTTTCACTCAGTTTAATGTGCTTTGCATGAAATGTGTACAACGTGTGGTTGATTCTTTCCAAAATGTCAGGGGTTAAGCAGCAAGCGGACCCAAAGCCACAAATCCATGATGTGCCAAACAAACAGAAGGGGCCTCGAGGACCAGAATCTGCGTGCGTCAGCTTCTGCTCAAACACCAGCAGCAAAAAATGTACACAATTTGCAATTTCTGCCTAAAAGGTCAAAGAGAGTGTTGCTGCTTATATTAACACAGAAGAGTCAAGCACACGCACACACAGCACACAAACACATATAAACAACAGGGTTTCTGACCAATTTTGGTTAAGTTTTCGTTCAGTGACAAAACATCTGGCATCATTAGTTACCATCTGACTCCTGGCTTGTCAAGGCCAAAAGACATATTGGCGTAGGACTCTTCCGTTTTTTTGTGGGAAAAAAAAAAACACAGAACAGTTTCTTCAGCAGCCTGTTCCCCTGGTCTTGTTCTCTCAGAGCCTTGGTCTGAACAACCGGGGACAGAATACTTCCAGATTTACCTCTTCTCATTCACATCACCCAGCGCCAGCATTCAAGACATTCCTCTGCCAGAGTGGATAACATAGTCCTCCCAATCCGTCCTCTATTTTCTAATTCAGATGTGACCTGAACACATATGAAGGAAGCCGGTCAGTCTTAACTGGCTAAACTGGTCTACTCACTGGTGGATGAGTGAACTTCTCCAACCATTGCCTGAATATAATAGTCATTTTTGCCAAATGGATGAAGAAACCTATGGAAGCCCATTTCAGCCAGCCAAAAACATGGGCTGGCGAGAATGAGCTTCAGCTGGTGGTGAGGAAAAAAGAAAAAATAAGGGATTGCATTCAGGTGCTGTGAGATAAACAACCTTCTCTTTAGAAAAATGTTGATTTCTGCCACTTGTATCATATTATTAGTGCCACATTACCCCAAACATTTATGTGAATAACAAACTGTAAAAGACGTATGTTTATTTTACCTGAAATCGAGTGAATTGCATCCAGAAAACAATGCCAAGACAACCGAAGTGAAAGAAAGCACATTTCAGTGAACGCACCACAGATGCACCCAGTACTGCTGTTGTCAACTGCTACAGCTAGACAGACCACTCTCATCGAATACTTAGCCTGCATGAAATTCATATCATATTTTTTTTTTTTTCTGAATTAGCTTCCATGGAACCTGACTCTAGATTCTTTAGTTTTTTTCGAGATTCGCAAATTCATTTCCACATTCTCATATGTGTCCAAACCATGGAAACATAGAAATTCACTATGAGATGAAACAATTATACAATGGATATAAAGCTCTACATCAGAGGATTCAAGTTATATGGCGACAAACTTGTGACTGTAAATGGCAAAGAGAATATAGGGAGACTCCAGACAGGTGTTTCTGGCAAAACAAGCAGAAGACAAACTGCCTTCAAGGTAAGGGAGGACGCAGGGAGGCTTCGACTGGCTGACTTTAAGGTGTTTAATTGTCTTTATCGACGCCCGTCTCACTAGCTTCCCCTTAAAACACTGCATCTGACATGGATACATCATTCGAGAAGTGATGATATCGCCAAGAAGCAGCAGCGTGTGCAGAAAAGAAAAAAAGGAAAGCGGCAGGAGTAGTTCAAACTAACAGCTGTCAGAGAAATAGATTTTATTCCCTACATTAGTAATGTCCGTGCTATTTGGAGATCAGCCAAGCTGCTAGTCGCGGCTTTGTTGCATCTAAAAAGGCACAAAATTCACATGGCGGCACGTTTGACTGTAGGGCCCTCATTGAAAATGCATTCATGTCTCTGTGGTGGCAAGGATAAAAAAAAACATTCTGCTGGTTCTCTCTCTGGATGGTGCTCACGCTTTGCCAGCTTTAGCATCTAGATAGAAAAGCATGGAGTTGAAATTACGACAGACATTGATGAAATAGGATTGGATTTATCTTCCTTTTCAACTGACGGCAAACACCTTAAGAAAACATGATTTTGTTTTTCATTTCATACAGATTGGTCACATTCAGTCGGTGTAGATGTCTTAAAGAATGCCAGCTGCATTTCTCACACAGAAAATGGCCATTGCTGCTGTGTGATGCTTCTTTCGGTGCATCAGAGTTCGTAAGGCTGCTGAATGGCTTTTTTAATCTCCGTCAGGAGTGGGTGGCAGCCGCCTCTAGATACACAAAACGCCACAGCAACAATTCCATTATCCACACAGACCTACACAATGTGTGCGTCTGCACACACACATGCACCGCACTGCTTGTTTATTGCTGGAGTCACACTGTTGTGAAAAATTCCATTTTATTTATTATATTTTTCGTGGCAAAAGGAAAGCCTTTGTTCTTCTAGCAGAATGACAGCTCTCGCTGAATTTCCCTGTGTGTTTGCGGTTTTATTTTGGTTCTACTTCATCCATAGTGCATATTTATGTCTCTTTGAATGCTGCCTCCGTATCCAATTGTCGAATTTAAAGCACTGAAGCAGAAAGACCCTACAAGTTGCATGAATAACTTCGGAATTTTCGAGCACATATTCATGACTCCAGGCAGCATTAGCCCATTTGCATCCATAGTAATACCGGAACGTTAGTGAAAGTGAGGATGAGCTAATAAAGCAGTGACAATTTGTTATCGATCTGTCATTGTGTTATTGAGAGCAGTGAGAGTTATCAGTTCTTTCTCTTTCAACTGCTACTGACTTCTCCCTTCCTCCTGTGTTCTCTACCCCATTTCCTTTAGTTCTATCTCGATCCAAAAAAAAAAAGGTCATGGGCTACAGCTTTAAGACAACAGCAATGATTTAGGCTTTCAGATGACTTTACAAAAATAGCTCTCCACAATGTTGCCATCGCCTCACACAGACACACACACACAAAAAAAATACACACCACAAACGACATGAGGGAAATTGGACCTGCAACCAACACCCCAGCCACTCCGCTTTTGAAATATGAATGATTTTAATTAAACAAACTCGGTCTGCCATCTGGCCGTACGATTGGGTTTGCCTAATGAATAGACACACACACACAAATGGAACCACGCACACACAGCATACACATTATAAACCAGGCTAAACAGCATTCCAACAGGCATGAATTCAGAAACAGTGACAAACAACAATAATGAAGTGAGGTGCTTCACAAAGCCAGAAAATGATGCAACGACTCATTGTACTGAAGAGTGCGTGAAAGATAGTTATTTGTTTTGACCAAATATGCGAGTCCTTGTCATCCGCACAGCCATCCCTGAGGGTCACGCTCTGTTGTTGCCGAGAGCACATGTGTGAGGATCAGTCATCTTCTCCACCGGCAGACAACATGACTGATAACTTCAGTGATGCAGCACTTGTCGCCCCTGCTCTGTCATCCCGACCTTAAATGATGGTGTTCGTAATCCAACAGCAGTAACCCAAGATTTGTCTGCGGGAGGAAGATAGAGTCGAGTGTGTTTCAGTGTATGCACTTGCGCATGGGTTGAAGTGAGGTGTGGATGATTGTCTGGTTGCCAAAGCCGAGAAATCGTGGGTGGCATGCTAATGTTAGCAGCCAGCAAGAAGCGCTATTATTGTTATTCGCACTATTCATGAGTGTATTTGAAGTAAATGTTTTGTCCCAAAAGACATAACGGTGATATACTATATATTTGTAAATGTAGACACTCTGTAATTCTCTGTATCTTAGTCTGTCTGTTTGTTTTTTTAAGAATGGACCTGTTTTATAGAGAAAGAAAAATAAAATATTAGGAATTAATGAGACAATCATTAAATGAAAACCACAACAGTTACTAAAATACTAACACTTGAATCGACCAATGCTACGTTGGTATTGCCATCATTTGAAGACCATAGTACATTTTCTTAATACAGTCCTGATTTCTCTCGATTAAATGGCACCAATACTTTGCAAGTGTGACCAAGAGCAGTGGGCGCACTCGTGCATCGCTACACCGATTCACTGAACAATGATATTATGTCTCAAACGCCGGAAGGTCTCTCTGGTTTCAACAAAGGTTTCGTATGAAAGCACTTCGCACACACCTCAGTCCCGACGAAAGGGCAGCATGGAAGCCTCTTATTTTAAGATGTGCTTGAACTAATACTTTGGAAATTGAAAATTCCACTTCCCCTCCTAGCAATGTACAGATCAATATATAAGAGTATATCTTTGACCTAACAGTTACATGTCGCAGTGCTCTTTTGACATCTATAATGGACTAATCGGCGGTTTGACCCCCAAATACTTTTATGAATATCTGATGAGCAGAGGGGTAAGCTTATGAATAAGTGAGCACCACAGCGTTCCTACTCATTTTCTATAAAAAAGGTAGAGGAAATGTACAGTAAAGCCTGATGTTGCACAGAATGATAAAGTGCTCGTACAGTCCTTACATCCCTGAAAACACCAGTGACAGGTAAAGAGACAACCCTATCTTGGTCACTGACAACTTGGACAAACAAATGAGAAAAACGGGCTTTGGGAGATTGAAATCATAGAGACTGTGCACCCAATACACACCTATTGAAGCAGTTTAAAATATGTATAAATAAATGTGTTGCTGTCAGCTGCCGTCTACCTTCTGTTCTCCCTCATTATCATCTTCTATAAAAAATAAGCACATGCTCTATAGGTGACAGCGATGACTGAACCAATGAGCACAGTTCACTTCTCTCACAGGGTAACAGCAGTTTGCCAATATTTGCCCTAACCTTATATAATTGCATTTCAGCACGCCAGTATTTAACGTGTGCCCTCATGCACAATGTGACCAAGCATAAGTGAGCAAGCAAGAGCTCAGGGTCCTCTTCAAGGACACCACTAAAGGAAATATATATATATATATATATATATTTTTTTTTTTTTTTTACTATTTTTTTCCCTTTCTTGGATTGACTCACAGGACCTGAACCAATTACAGCTCTTCGGACCACAAGGCCACCCTGTAGCTGCCTACGTCTCTCCAGATGAACTCAAAACTGTATGTCCAGAATTGTATAAATCTCCAGCAAAGATGTGCTTTTCAAAGGTAGAAGAGACAGTGATAAAGAGAGGACCTCAGTTGGGCAGGTTCATATGTGTACAAATACACTTTTCTATTGCAGCATAGATTCTGACACAGGATTTATTCTTGATGGTATATTTACCCACAAAGACTACGGTTTTCGGATAACTAGAGATTCAAAGTGTAAATTTCCACGATATACAGGTAGATGGAAGAAAATTTAATGGCAGATGGGAGTGTGGTTGAACGTTTGCGCAACTTTTCTATTAGCTGTTCAATAAATAGGAATGTAGTTCTGACCTCCACGTGGACTGAGTCAAAGATGTTCGGCCTTTTTATGATTGAATTTGACACCTCTGCTCTTTAACAATAAATTCAATATTTTCATTTAATGTGGAATGTGACACTGTGTGAAGTGCAGAGGACTTTTTCCAACCCCATCTTAAAGGTAGACATAATACGTATCTGAGCAAGTCTTGGAGGAAGCGTCTCTACAGAGGTATACACAATAAAATCACAAATGTTCACGTTGAAGTATTTTAGAGACGGATGTTACCATAGCTCAGATGGTAACATGGTTGCTGTGACAGGGAGGTATCGGCTTGATGCTTTGCCCAAGTTTGCTCCCGATGGTTCAGCTGGCACTACAGACTACAGCTATTCATGTGTCTGACTTGGTCTAATGTGCTTTAAGGGCTAAATAAGCATGCAAGGCATTAAATAAATGCATTGCACTGTATTTTGCACTGTTAAAAATGCAGTGTTTGTTTTAGCGTGTCCTTGTGGTGTATGTACATTTACATCTATATCCTGTTGAACTGTTTTTTTAAGCTAAACAAGGCGGTCTTAACTGACTGCTCATTCCTAAAAGACATGGCTGGTAACCAAACAGCATTGGTTGAAATTATCCGTTATTTTGAGTTATTATTACGGTTACAAACTCAGGTCCACAGGTGTCTGTACTGTATGATGGCATCGACTCGTTCACTTAAACCAAACCCTTCGGAGGTTTGGTCAAAAATCAAGCAATTTTTAATGGCTAAATTTCAAAGGCATCCCTTCCATGATTTTCTGACTCAAATGTCGATCCAACAATGATAGATTACGATGTAAAGAACTTATCCAGGAAGCTCCTCTAATCAGAAACAAGGGGATATGAACAGCTAAGACTTTTCAATATCCTTATCCTAAGCGGCTCTAAAGAAGCCTTTGCCTCTAAGCTTAGCCCTCTCAAGACAGCTACTCCTTGTTAAGCGTTGCCTTTGATTCCTGGACTATAAATACCTTCATCTTCTGCGGCAGATACCATGCACATGCATAGTTTAGCCCCGGTTAAAGATGAGCCGTGAGAAGGTTCCTCAAGCAAACATGCTATTGTTTTCTTCCTTTACAATAGCGCACCGATCCGCACACAGCAAACAAAGAAGTAGCTCCAGTCAGACAAGGGATGACATGAAAAAATATATTTTAAATATATTTTCCAAGTCTTCAAAGAAAACAGTGAAATTTGGAGCTCAACCCACTACCACATTCCACAAGGGCACTCGCTAAACTACAACTTTGGTCTTCAATAAAAGTGCCTGCTTCACTGGGAATCCTAGTCGCCCACCATCTTGATAAATGACGGTATAGCTATTAGTTGCACAGATCCTCAAGCAAAGCCGCCTGCTCCTTAATTATCAAGTCACAGATGGTCATCTGCTCTACATGTATGCAGTACGTTGTTTGCTTGTGTGTGTTCCCCTTATCAATTTCTTAACCTCCTTTCAGTGTTAGCCCCTACCATTTTCCATGTGCTCTGCCTCACCGACACTGCCATCCGGCGTTGTCCTCTCGTAGCTGTCCTCGGGCAGGGGAAGGGCACCAAGCCTTGGGCCCGAAGAGCTCTTGCTGCTGGGGGTCTCCGACTCATCCAGGCCGCTGTCGTAGCAGCTCTGTAGCGATCCCTGTTGGTGAGGGTCCTGGGGCTGGCTCACCACCGAGAAGGTCACTCGGCGAAATGGCTACAAGAGAAACCAAATGGCCGGGGGTCACTATAAAAGGGACTGTCTTACTTATACTTTAAGTTTGAGTTGTTAGTTGTCCAGAAGGGAATGGGTTATTTGGATTTTAATTACAAGAGAAGGGAAAGATAGAGGGGGAAAGGATTGTTGGGTGTTTAGGAAGACGCTCTCAGGTTTGCTAGCTACTTCTTAAATACAACAGCAGTGCAGGTACATTTTCCAGAATCCATCTTCTGCTCTCTGGTGACAGCAGAGTTTTTTCGTAACACAATCAAAGTCCTTTATTTGTGTGGTGGAAGAGAAAAAAAAACTAAAAACATTCAATAGGTCATGGTACAAAGAATGCCTTTCAAAAAGCTGTCTTGCTACTCAGGGGACCATCAAACATGGCAGCTGGATAACCCTGCATGCGAAGCAGGAAGGAAACTAAAGGCCAGCCTCAAGCACTTATTCATTTGCCTATTGTAAAGAAGAGACAGTCAACCGAACTACAGAAACCCTCTGTACAACCCTGCTGCTCATCAACAAGTCGCAAAGGCCTGACCAGACATGGTGTGGGTTCAGCGTGAAAGCACACCAGTGCTCAGAGATGCTGTTAAGCACCGCCAGTGACTTACTGTAAAGCAGGGAGATCGTTTCATTAAACTCCTGGCTGTTTCTCTCCCTCCCTCATCATGACTCTTGTAATTTACAGAGGGATGATGAATGGAAGAGGCAAAATGACCATGAGGACGGAAATAAAAGAGCAGCTATTGTCGGTATTAGGATTAATGGCATTACAAATTCTGAATGTCATTCCATTAATTAAGTACAAACAGTCGGAGTTTGGCTGTTGCCGCACATTTCCTCCTCCAGACCCTGACTGGACACCACCTCTTTCTCACATGCACTGTCATTTCAGATCAATTTTACTCTTCATTCTCTAAAAGAAAAATTGTGAGCAGCCACGATAATTGTGCACGTTTTATCGTATTGCCACAATCAAATAGAATATCTTGTTTTATTTCAATAAATAAAATAACATGTTTCATTTAATTTAATTTAATTTAATTTAATTTAAATAAAATAAAAACACAGAAATGGTGGCCGCTAATTTTCACAGACTCTCCACTGCTCGGATAGCACAAACTGTTTACCCACCTTCAACCCAAGCTGCATTTCTTGACCTACATGTTCACCTGTGTTCATACAGCCAAGCTTCCAATTATACCAAGCCAATAAAAGTATTACAAACCATCTCTTCCGCATTAGTTTGATGGTTAAAGTCATGTAAATATTACAAAATAAGTAAATAAAAATAGGGTACTAGCTTGATTTCCCAAAGCCCGAACTTACTTTCAAGTCTGGTTATTTGCATGGCCCAAGTTTGCACATAGCATATTCAATTAATTAAAATGTGGTTCCCTTGTGGAACTTTGGTATGATTCATACGCTTCCGCTTGGTTCCCTTCTTCTGGCTGGTTAGCAAACATCTTGGCAATAAATCCTGTTTCCTTAGAATTACAATCAACACTCAACAAATGATTTTGTATAAATATTCATGAAACTTGGATAGTCAAACATTTGTTGCAAAATTAAAACCTGGCCAAAAAGAACTGCACTCTGGAAGTGTAATAACACTTGAGAAAATATGAAGAGCTTGTTTTGAGTCGCCCATCAGTCTAAAATCACGTCTGGTGTGAAGTGTAATCTCACTGCCTGTGTGTGTGTGTGTGTGTGTGTGTGTGTGTGTGTGTGTGCTTCAGACTGGCAGAGTCTAGATCTGGTTTAGCAGAGCACCACATTGCTCAAGAAACATGTTTTTCTAATGATTCAAATGAAACAGTATTGCCTAATGACTACCGGGTGAGACGGCGGAATCGAGTATAAAAGGGAAAAGAAACACAAACTGTCTAAGCGAGAGACAATATAAGCGAGAGAAAAGAGTGGAGGGAAAGCTCAAATCCAAATAGGTTTTATTCACCTGAATTTCTCCTTATTCTACCAGGAGGAAAAGTGAAATAGAAAAGGAGGAAGGGGGGTAAAAAGCTAATTTGTTTGCAGAGCAGTAATGGAGTTCATGCCGAGATCGCCAGAGGCTTTGGATTAGAATCTGCTGCAACCAGCAACTGCACAGCGACCTTCGCTGCCTTCACTTGCAGTCTTTTAAATAAATGAATAGACTGAGAGCAATTCTTTCTTTGTCATTTTTTATCGAAATTACTTATGTGTGTTGAGGTTGTCTCTGAGGCTTTAAAGCAAACTGAGAGAGGCTTTGCAGACCAGCACGAGGGTCTCTGGTCAGCTTCATAAAAGAATCCCATGGTCAAACCACACAGAGTGTTTATGAGATCCACCATCTACTGCATATCAGTTAGCAGTCACTAGCACTGAGCTTGACAGCTGCATTTAAGACCGAGCTAGGGACGCAGGGGTTGTAAACATTCGCACCATATAAAGTCCTCGCTGTCCTTACAGCTCCAAGTTGACCCTTTCTCACCAAACATGGTCACTTCCAAACCTGCACTTTTGTTAAGGCTGAGTACATGCCCTTTTTTACAGTTCCATCAGTCCCTTTCAATGACCTTCTGCCCTCAAGGCACACTCAACTGCCACTCAAACACACACCCCCACCCTTCCACCCTGATGCTGTGAATATCAAGCTCTTTCCAAGAAAAGGTTCATGTGAAGATTTTTACCCCTCTTTTTCACGTTGACTCACTTACAGTGAACTCCATGCAGTTTGCAGTGCAGCTAAGATTTAAATGGATGACGTTTATTCCAAGTCGGCGCTAGTTTGCTTTATTTTCACCAGATGCCAGGACCCCGTTTTTTGCCTGCCATGGAGAACCAGCTGTGAAAGCTCCGGGTGATGGAGTAAATCTGTCATCCTAAAAAAAATGAACAACGCAAACAAGCCATAGGTTTCCTTGGAGCTGTGACCAAAACTGAGCCTGACCTATTTCCTGGATGGTAAAGAGAAAACACATGGCCTGTCTAACTAAGGCAGCGTGTCAGCCAGTAAAAACAGGACCGTACCCCTCGTGTCAATGATGTGTGACCTTTCGGATTTGATTTTCATTTCCCTCTCGCTCTGAACGGGAATTTAGCTGCTGTCAGCAGCCCTCATTTTCAGACTAATGTTTTCTTTTAGCTCCTTTGAATGGGTAACAGATTGTCTGCTTGGAGAGCTCGTGCAGGAGTCTGAATTGCACAGATCATTTAGAATTCATTCAGTGGTCATCATTCTAAGCTGTCACACAGTGAATGTTAAGGATTCTTTTGTTTCCCTTACTGCCATCTTTATAAATGTAACTTTATTCCAACTACTTCTCAAACAGATCCGCTCTGGTTCGTCATCAAACCCCTACTCGCCACGGACAGAATAAAGAACCGATAGAGGAAAGTCTGAAAATACCATGTGTGTAATTTCAGCTGTAAATACCATTGGCAGATGGCTGTGACCCACTGCTAGGAAGTGCGGGAAGTAATTGTGGCTCTGTTGGACTGGAGCAGCCGTGAACTGCAGGACCAGTGTCTTATTGCAGTCAAGCACGACACGTGGAAGGATGCAGAAGAGGCTTGTATGAGTAAGTGAGATGGAAGCGAGATAAAGAGGCCGGTGAAACAGCGGGAACACAAAGAGTAGGAGAAGCGAGTGACACATAAGTACGTCCATGATGGTGAGAAGCCAGTAATTAAGAAGCCATGCTTCATTTTTAATGGCCAACCAGACAGTGTGATACGCCACTTGAGACGCGGGGTGGGAGCCAGATATCCGAGTTACACAAAACAGCATGCTGGCAAGAATTAGATTAACCCCACGGTGTTCCCTTCCCAAACCAAGCTCACATGAAGCCCAGTGGATACATAAATAGGAGCTCATAAAAATGCAGCTAGACACAGATCTCTGGAAGGATGGCGGCTTTTCTTGTCTCGACGGTCTCTCAAAAGTCCTCATATGAGTGGTTAAACCACACACAGAATGTGTTATTGTAAAGTGATATTATATAAAAAAAAATGCAATGCTTAATCAACATGGCTCTGTATAACACTTGGCCAAGTGCTCTCCATGCAGAAAATAAAAAATCTTGTACACTATTCTCAATAATGTAACTCTCATAATACAATAACAATAAAGGATAGATGCAACAGAATATAACTAAAGAGCTTTCTCATTCAGGTGACATTTTTACCTTACAGATGATCAAGGATATTTTTATTTATTTTTTTATTTTTCCAGTTCAGCGCTCACAGCGCTGCGAATGGAAAGATTATCAGCATCACTGATGCCAAAGCGATAAATGAGACGAATAACCTCAAGGTGAAAGTCTGAGTGAAAATCAATAGAAATGTGATAAGGGAGGATTTGGATTCTGTTTGGTTGCAGCACTGTTGCACTTAATTAGAATGTTGCTGGACACATTAAGGGGAGTTGACTTGAACAGGTCTGGCCTGTGGAGTAGAACCACTAAAAAGTGGGTCTTTCTCAGTCTTTCAGGTGAATGAGGGTCACATCCTGTGAGACTCCTGGGGAATTCTGAGGAGGATTTTTGTCAGGCCCAAGTAAGTCGTGGCAACGTTGGCAGCTGCTTTGTAAGGGCAACCACATGCAGAGTCTCAGGTAACATGTTCAAGTCTGACTGATAGCTTTGGCCTTGTCAAGGTCCAGTGCTCCTGGCTTTTTCACGTTCCCTTGCCTTCATCAAACTACACCCTCTTTACTCACATTCCACTCCTTTTGAAAACAAAAAAAGCATAACAAAAGATGGGGACCAGGGGAGACATTTCAATAGAAGGCTACAGACGCAAATGAAAAAGTTTGAAAAACAGAGATAAAGGACAGTGTTGTGAGTTTCTTATCTGATTTGGCTGGGATTATCTTCAGTCACCAAAGATTCAGAGATGGTTCATGCTATTTTAGCTCAGTTCCTCTGAAACGTTTCCTTTAAAATCACCCTGCTGACTGGCTTCCACTTTTGAACAAATAGATGTGAGCCGAGCAACAGTGCACTCATAAAGAAATACACCCCTATCCGCGCCGATGACAACTGAACCTCATCTACACGGCTTGCAGCATCAGTCACGGCATGTCAATCACTATCAGACCACACCCAGTTTGGTCAAGGGCTATCAACACAAGACATTTGGTCGCTTCATTAACTTTGCAACAAGCTATCCCATTTCACAACGGGCACTGGTGAGGGGTCAGAATGACAGCACAGGAAAGAGCACCTAACATCACATGGTGCAACCAAGCCAAAATTTACCGTGATTCAGTGGATATTCTCTTTCTCTCCTTTCACTCATTTTCACATTTTTAACATCCACTGCTCTTCTCAAGTTTGCAAGTTCATGCTTCAGCTAGACTTCATCATCCATACTAAAAAAGACATGCAACTTTCGCGAAGCGCAGACCTTTCTGTCTTGACTTTTACATGGGTGGAGGATCGCCCTCCTTGCTTGAAACCTTGAAGCAAAAATTTGTGGCAAAGCATAAAAAAGGAGTTTCCTGTGGAGCAGATGGTATAAAATGTTATTATCAGAGAACCTGCCTCTGGATTTTCGAGGAGGATCTAAAAATATGAGTGAGAGTGACAGGTAGATGTTCAATTATGGTGTAACGATCAGATTTGTGCCACATTTGGGCGAAACATGGCAGCAGACTCTCTTCACTTGCTAGAGTTATACAACTAGAAAAATAAATGTGTATGGCTTGTCGAGGTGAAAAGACTTACTTAATAGGACACAAGGAACAAGACCTATGCAGCAACCATGCAGGCATGCAGCATGAGTTGTGGGTTTCCCAATGTGATGGCTGCGAGGAAATAAGTCTGGCAGCTCCAGCTATCGATAGAGTCATAGATCATCAACTAGACCAGCAGCATTATTTCATGAATCGGACAACATGAACATTTGTGCTTGTGTTAAGTGTTTGAAGTTGTCACGCTACAGGAGTTGGACAAAATAATGGAAACACCTTAAAGCGTTTTTAGCTAGTGTTTCCATTATTTTGTACTTTAGATGTCACAAAGTGTCAATGTGACATTAACGTTGATTCCTGGCTCTGGCGTAACTTGGAGGTAACACGGCATTCTAGGTGTCATCTATAAGGATTCGGCACAGCACTGCATGTGACCAACGGCCTACTACTGTCAGCACATGACAAGTTTGGATATGACACTAACATTAGCCTGTTGTGACATCGGTCCTGGTGTCAGCAGAAAAGCCTGACATGGCAACACGGATGCATTTGCTCATATTAGAGTCAGGGGACCCACAAACTGTGCCACCTGTGCCCCTATTAGCACATGCAAGCACAGTATTCACCGCACTGGGCTAGAAAATAATGTGATAAGAGTGAATGAATCGAACATAAATCCCTAGATAAGAGAGGACAAAGGAAGCTCAACAACAGTGATAAGTGATAATGTATTCACTCTCCACTGATGACAGATATCACATATTTAAAAGAGCTTGACTTCAATATGTTTTGGGGTATTTTTAGGGAGGCTGCGAGCAAAATGTTCGCTCTTCCTGCCCCAAATTTGAGCTACGAGGTATGCACTATTCATGTGGAAAACACTGCCCCTCAATGCGTCTCTAAATTCCATCCACAGTTCATCATCAGGTGGTGTGTATTCATTATATCGTCACCAACACACAAGTGAATGCACACATACACACTCTTGAAAAACACCTGTTTCAGGGATTCAAGGGGTTTTTATGAGAGCAATTACTAAACTCTTTGGAAATGCATAATTATAAACATATGTTTGGATATACAGAGTGAATTTCTGAGGGAGATGCCGCTGAAAGGGCTTATAGAGCTAAGTTGGGCTTTGCATTGTGTCTTCGGAAATTTGACTGTTCTGTCAGGTCAGTCTAGAATCACTCATTCAAGGTGCAGCCTAGGTTTTATTGGTTTATTAATCTGCTTTAAACTACTGTCATAAACACATTTATTCACAAGTCATAGTGGAGCCTTTCTCTAACCTCTGTACCACGCCATTCTGACTGGGCTCCCTCCAGTCATTCCTGCTTCACTGTCTCCATTTATTATTCCTTATCCCTCCTTCCTGATCCATCATCTCAACTTGGCTCTTATCGCCAAACTTCCCTTTCCCCCACCAGTATCTGCAGCTCTGTCACTCGTGCCACTCCCTCCCCACTCCTATCTTGGTGGAGATCAGGCAAGGTCAAACGGGCTCGACGTTTGATGGATGAAAATGGAATTAAGATGAAAGCGCCCTTTTAGATGACGAAGATATGCAACGGGAGATTAGGGAGGCAGGTACGCTCCTCAGGTGACAATCAGATTCATCCTGAATTAGGTGGGTGATGCCTTTTTTTTGTTTTTCAGTTGGGCCTTTGGAGTGTCACTTCATTTAAGATTGAAACAGAATTAAAACAGGACTTCCCAGATCAATCCTCAACATTAGTACCTGTGGACACACATTCTCACAGGATGCTTACGATGACGTACAAGGAAGACGGTTGCCCTGGAGTCAAAATCAACACTTGGTTTCCTTTATGTCATGATATTCCACGAATGTGATCAACTAGGCTGTTGAGACAATTGTTAAAAGCATCAGCATTTTAAAGCTAAAGGTGCATCTGAACTTTCTGATCAAGTGATTTTAAAGCTATGCTTTCAACAGAAATTGTGTTGCTATTTTAACCTCTGTCAGCAAAAAACACTTTGTTGGCAGAGTATAGTTAGAAGTCAACGCTACACTCAAACAACAGCTGATGCCAATTTGAGCGTGCCAACCCGAAAACATGCTAAATATGTTGGGTGTTTATTATTCTGGTGTAAACCATGGTAAATGCTTGGAAATAAACATTTGGATCAAATTGAATATTAACAGAATAAGCACTCCGAAATTGGTTCACAGACACTGTACGTTCCACACTTGCAAAATGTAAGAAATCAATGGTAAAATCAATCCAAAGAGGTGGATTTTTTTTTCTGACAAGATACGGTGTGTCCATCTTGAGCTGTTAAGGGATTGTCCCTGTGAGATCCCACATGCAACACAGTGGGTGTTAAAGATGAAATTTAGATCAGAGCTGTATATTGAATGTGTTACATGCAGTTAGCAAAGCGACACATGCCTTTTTAGGAGATTTGCACAGGCTTTGAAGCAGATGGTGTCTATTACAGGAAGGACACATGCCGACACACACATTTTACAATCCAATCTTCTCTATCTCTGCAGTTGTGAAGGACTGGATCAGCGTGCACAAGTGTGTGTGTTACCATAGATAAAAGGACAGGATAAGGCCATGTGCCTCAAAAGGCATCAAAGGCAGTCTATCAATGCATGATATCACTGTCTGATGATGTTGATATGCAATATAATCCACATGTGAAATAGTCTTTCTTCAAATCTCAGCTAGTATTCTTTCCTTTTTCCTCCCCAAATCCATCTGACCCTTTCCCAGCAGACCGCATGTTCAACGACATGCTCCCAAGGTCACTGTTTCTCATATTTGATCTCTCATGACTCCATTTTGGGGAGATAATGGGAAATTTGATAATGGCATCAGGTTGTTGTGGTCCCTACTGTTACAGCTCCTCTGCATTTGTGGCCGCAAGTATAAGGGGACCCATTAGTGGCTTAAAACACTATTAATAGCAAAGCGTTTTAGTCCCCCTCTGGCATTTTTTATGTCCAGTAAGTGAAATTAAAACAGAAAAAAAACACATAAATGGACAACCTAAGAAAAGCTCCTCGGAGTTTAATTTAACACTTACACTAACCTTTTGGCTCTCTTGAGCTTATTTATGCATTTGAAACAGGAAAATATGTGTTGCCCAACAAATGAAACAAAGTCCTTTTCATACCACCACTATTATTATTTCTTTACATTTTAAAATGAAAGTAAATTGTTTCATCGTTCAGATCACAATTAAATAAAACACAATTGGCAAATTTACTTTACAAGTTGTCGAGAGGATCTCCACAAATTTGGCTCCCAGCCCACTCAGCCCATGTGACCAACTCTACTTTCTATCATGCTACCATTTCAGTAACAAGGGATACAATGGCGTACCACCGAAATTCCCCTAATCCTATCTCTGAGCACTAAGCTGAAAGGCCAGCCCCTTTTTTATTTCATTTTATTCTTTCTAAATTCACATTTGCCAGTGCCGTTGTTGCCAGGCTCTTTTGAATTTTGGATTTGTTTCCCCTGCCGTTAATAAAGTGAAACAATGACGACAAGGAAAGCAGGAGATCTTTCCATCAGCACTCGTTTTGTTCTTTTTTTTTTCATCTGTGATTTAAAACGACAGCCATCTGGCATTGTTTAAAGCCATTTCAAGTTTAATTGTACCCAGTCAAAGCACCAAGATCGGAAAGTGAATCTGTGAACGTTTCAACGGAACAGTCATCAAATGTTTTTCAGTGGCTTCACTCAATGCACTGCCATCTTGCAGGCATAAAAGGCTTTTTTTTTTAATGGGAAAGAAGGGCAAACGCTCAGTTTACTCATGAATAGTGCTATTGTTTGGACATAAATGAAGTTTATTACCATTTTGAAATGAAGTTAACATGAGGTTGAAATGCTTGGGCCAGCTCTGTGCAGAGTTTGGTCCTGATGTGACAAAGGCTTCCATACACTCCCTTGGTGTGCGTATGCATGTCGCCCATCTCTTCACCAGCAGCTGGTCTCCAGGATATAAATGAATTGTGAGTAAGATGAGGAGGCAGTGGATGAAGAATGTTGAAGAGGGGCAGCCAGGGCAACCAGATGGAACGGATCATGTGTCACAGTGAAACTACCTGCCCTTCACCAGTGGACGGCAGGTGAAAGCACCTAATTGTACAGGGGCCCTCCTCCCTTTATAGTGGGTGAAAGGACGCTATTGAAGCCTCACAGGCAATAAGAAAGATAACCTCAGTGTCGACACACCAAATGGCAGTGACACAAACACGCAGTGTCTGCTCCATGACAGCACCCATTTTTGATATGCGGGGGAGGGTGTTCGCACCCACGGTGAGACAGCAGCATCGGCTTCAAGATGGATATTGATTTAAAGTGACATCACAGTGGCAGATAATAGTGAGGAGCACAGCGAACGGCACTGTGCACCACATGAACTATACTCGAGGATCAATGGCAGCAGATCAATATGGCATGAAGTTGGGTTAGTGATATGTGTATGTGTGATTGCCATGAAAAATCCTTGCTGTGCTTCAGCCACGGAGGAATGGAGATGCCATTCTGTCTAGTTTCTTAGCTTTGTTAAAACTATAGCACAAACACTTGGAAGAAAAAAAAACAGCTTGACATCTAATTCCAGAGTTCAGGCTGTCACTAAAGAAAATATGACATGCCGCGCGTTCGCTTTGATCTGAGAACAATTCTCAGCATTTGGCTGAGAATGAAACCGTCTCAAAATCGACTCATTCTGTGGAACCAAGTTCCTGCAAAACAGCTTCTTCCCACCACAGATAGAATTACGTGGTACTTCACTGTCGTGCTACAAGTCCCCAGAATGATGGGACAATGAGAACATTAAAGTTGTTGGGAGGATGTGCTGCAGCATAAATATTAGCAAAAAAATGTGTCCATAATTACAAGCCATCCGTTCTAGATGTGCAATGGAATCAGTGCAATTCCTAGTATAGACCCTGGGGCACATATCATGGACAAAATTCTGTTTTGTGACAAACAGGTCAAGCCAATCTGGCTGGCCAATGTGTGTAGGCAAAGATGTTGTGAACCTTTTGACTCAGCGTTTGTTTGGGGTTTTAATGTGTCACATTGTGAACAGGAAATTAACCGTGCTAATGCAGACGCATGTTATCGCTCCCCATGTCCTCTCCAGTTTGCTTCGCTACAATTGTGTTCTTTCCAGCGATAAGCAAATTTTCAATGCAGTACTCACAAATGACTTTGGTAAAACCCATAGTTTGAGTGTCATAATATGACATGTTTCTGTCAGTTGGTCACAAATCCTTATAGTGCTTGAACATACTTGCACTTCATTCGTTGGAAAAAAATACATATATATCACGACAGTGATACAGTGATATAAGAAGGGTGTCGTGTGACTCGTTCCCCAACCAGGGCAAATCGAATCATCAAGAAATCAATTGAAGCTGGATTCTTTTGTCATTTGAATGTGAGCAACTGTTGGTCGGACATCAGCAATTCTGGGTATGTTTGGGATTAAACAAAGCAAAGGTTAGGAGTCTCTCTTTGTTGGTGACACATTTAATGATATGGCACTGCCATGTCCAGAATGTGAAGTCATCACTGTCCTGACCTCAAGTAACTAACATTACGATGCAATTTCTGTACATTTGAGCGTACGAGGCGGCAGCTTGACTCTGGAACACTCAGCGCTCGACGGTAATCGTTGGCAGGCAGCAGAAAGCAACTTTTAAGATATCTATGCAAATTTGAGATATTATTACAGGACTCAGCACACGCTCTCTTTGTCATAATCCAAAGCGCTGACGCGACCTCCCTGGGGAGCTGGTTTGAAGAGGTTGAATGTCCCCATTTCCCAAGATGCATCTGCTGAGTCTTAGTTTTCACACTCTATTGGTACCATAATCTCACAGTAATATCTCGCAGACACACACAACAGCTGTGTGTTGCCTGGCCGTGGTGCTAAACTGCATGGTTCTTAACGCTAATGTACTTTCTGCAGAAGTTGTCAAGCTGTTTTGAGGGAAGGGAGTTTTCTTGCCTTCACCAAATCGCGTCTCGTATCGGCCCATCCAGAGGCGATCATTGCCATTAGGCCCTTTTTGTTTTTTCAGCTCCGACAACTTTTCATTTCTCATCCATCTGTCAGGAATATTACCCTGAGAGTCATCCATCACGCTCATTCCACTCCCTAATTCTCGTGTCTCGCGCTCTGCTTATCTCACTACTTTGGAGCTGAAGCGTAATACTAACAAGGTAAGAAAAAAGAAAGATCGATGACATGCTCTTTGGGTCATAAATTCACAGATAAGGTGAACGCTACACTTCACATTAGGGCTTGGTACCTTGTGAGACCTTGGAGAAAGTTTGGGGAGGCTCAACACTCGCATCCTCCCGCACTTGGAATTGGAAAACACCCGTCACTCTCAACACTAATAATGCCAATGATTTTCCTCCCGAGCATCCAGTGATGTTTTCATTTTTTTGTCTTCTTTCATCTCAAGATATTTAGAGTCTGCTGCAACTTTCCTTTTGCCTAAATATTCACTCTTCTCTCCTACATGTGCTCTTACTTAGGCACAAATGAATATTTCATTAGGTGCATGCGTGTGTGGGGGGGTGGGGGTGGGGTGGGGTTGTGTGTGGGGGGGTTCACATCTTCAGGTCACATTCTACAGCCACAGCAATTAGGAGCTCAAACAGTGACTCGCGCTTCCTTCCGTAATTCTCCTGATTCTTTCCCGTCCTTTATACAAAAGCCCTTTTTTTTCTCAAAGAGAATCATTGAGTATGGATTAATTTGAGCCTTTGCTGAAGACTGGGTGGAAGTCTGGCAGAAGGCGAGGTGGATGATGAGATTGAGGCTGTGGTTCTGAGGTGAGCAGAAATCTACATGAATAAAATAAGATTTCTGTTTGAAGGGGTTGCGCTGTTAAATTGAAAGTCAATGAAAATCTTTTGCTTTGTGCAAATTGCATTTGTTCTTTAACAAATCCCTTATTTAGACACCAAGGATGGTTAAAGTACGAAGCTCCACTGCTTATTTAAATTCGGTCATCATGCTGTCACTCCTGTCTTGCCGTGCATCTCCATGCTGGCTTCCAACCTGGTACCACTAGGTATATATGCTACATCATTTGGCTGTCAGCTTCAGTCAGGGTGGCCCACATTCTTTCTATCTATCAGACGTCACCAATCCGGCAATGGTATGTTTTATGACACTGAAATGCCATGTGTTCAACACTCAAGAACCGTAGCGTTCCACAACCTGCATTGCAGCAAAACCAAACGTATCCCTCCCTCTTAAAGTGGTGTGGTCTCTGCCGACTCAACCACCGAGGAGGCACAGAAGGAGCCCACCAGCCCATATGAATGGGTGATGTGTACTACACCAAGAAATGGGATGATGACAACCGTATGGGCTGATTCACTGCTAAACAAAAACTTGATCCTGAATGGACACTGCTTGAGGCAGCAGGGATCTGATCAACAATAATCGGCTGGTGGTGGCGAGAACCTTTCTGTGTGAAGCAGCCGCCCCATTGAACAAAACGGTCTTTTCACATCAATAGGCCATGACACTTGGCACCAATCTATTCACGCCAGGCCCACACACTTCTACATAGCTTCTCCTTATTTTTCATTGCACGCAGACTCGGTATTTTGAGGGTCTTAAGTGCACGCTGGAGTCTGAGGGTTTACCCTAGATAATGTATCCGTTGTGGATTAGCGATGGATGAGTGACTGCGGGATCTTTGATTAACTCTGCTTCTTTATGGACGGCTTAACAATGAGATAATCCTATAGATCCCGGCCTATTGCTTTCATTATTGTCTGTTTCGGCAAATACATACGGTGCTTGATGATGTGAGCCGATGGTATATTCCACTAGAAGGTTAACACAGCGGCTGTGACGGAACATGCAAAGTTAATGCTTAGCCACTGGGCTCATCATGCTTTTATAGACCACTAAACAATAAACAGTGTTCTCCTCCCGGACCCATTAACGGCTTCAGTACATGCTGACATGAGTCATAAGTAGCCCTGTGTAGCTGGTCTGGGACCAGTGATTATTAAGAATGGCCGTTCAAAGGACATTCCACAGGGCACTCTCATAGATGACCTGCTGACCTTCCTGTCGGCTCTCCACACGGCCAGCTAATATGTATTGATTCGTCACGGCCGAGAAGAAAAAGTGCCATGGGTGTGAGGACGATGATGAGAGTTAAAATGCTAACATTTGAAAAGAAATCCTGCCTACTTTGGGTACCTGCACGACAAATATAAGTAGACAATAACTAGTCAAACAGGCCGGTAAAATTTGTTCTGCAGCAGCCATCAGCAGCACTCAGCAAATTGGAATTTTGTAAAATAGAATTAAAAATATATTTTGTCATGAATATATTCTTTTCCCATTCGAACACAAACTGATAGTGTTTCACATAATTCTGCCTATGTTATTATATAGATAGTAGTAACAGTAGTAGTAGTAGTGGACTCTCAAATGCACCCAGTAATATTTTGTTTAAGAGGAGTGCTCCAGCTCTTTGCATCAATGTTTGGCTAAGGTGCTCTTTATAATGATATATTGTAGTTATATCCTGTCAGTATATAATTCATGATGTTGTTTTAATGCAATGAAATGACAAAAGCGACTTTTTGCTGGGTTTTCTCAGACTACCAATACTATTCAATCTGACAAGGAAAGCCTGTTTTGGACTCAGAGGTCTCGCGTTGAGCACCAGCGCCATTTTCTAGCAGAAAGAAACAACAGAGATAAAAGTCTGATATGCGTCCATGATCTGGCGCTCATGATACAGTCACGAGCTTCCCACACTCAGCCCAGATCTGTCCATCAGCCGTGCATTTAGTCAACCTGCGAAACTGCCCCAATCAACACAGAAGCCGCGGCTTGTCAGTCACACATTAGCAGCCAAGTCACCACAAGGCAGAGGAGGAGATGAGGCTGAATGCTTATTAGTGGCTGTGAAATCTAAGCCCCAGAGCCACATTCACTCAGAGAGCCTTTTTTTTTTTCATTTTCAGTTTTGCTTAAATTATATAGAAGATCAATGTTCATGCTAGTGTTACTGTAAACAGCAAACACAGATGATGTGTAGATGTGTAGTCAGCACTGCGGCGAACATTGTTGAAGTCAAGACCCTGGACATTCTCAAGCCAAGGGAGATTTTCCGCAGAGTTTCTCAAATACTGAAACTGACTGCTTTTGCCGACAGTTTTCAAGGTGTGCTGTAGAAAACACACTTGCTTATCTTTGTTCATGTTTCTGTCAGTAAAGTAGTGATGTAGAAAAAAAGCCCAACGCACACTTCAGACACACTGAAACACACGTGCACGTGACTGTATTTTTGGTAGCAGAAGCACACCTCTGAAACTGAAATTATTCATACTGCACCAGATTAAGTACAAGCGGCACCTAGCCCTGGAGAAGGACCGTCCCATATGAATATGCACAGCACAACATGAATTGAGAAAAGACAAAGGCCTGAATGGAATTAGAGTGCATCATCAACATCATTCACAGATGACACCATTCATGTTTTTCTGCTCACTCAATATGTCCTGGAAAGACGCCATGAAGCACTTACGCCATATACCCAGAACTCCTTGCTTATATCTGAGGACATTAATACACCGCCACCAAAAATATATTTATATATATTTAAAATAAAAAAATAAATAAAAAAAGATCACACAACCTCCCACACAAGACAACGTGATGCAAGCTCCCTCAGCAAATGGACATGCTGTATAAATGGATGTGACATTAAAACAGGAATCCCCGTTAGGATCGCGACTGGTTTGGATTCTCACTTGCCTCTTTGCATCAGTGTTGAACTAGCAACGTCTCAACGTGTTTGTCAAGGAGATGCGGCTTCTTCACACTTTGCGCAATGGCATGAAATATGCAAATGAATGAGAGTTTCTTAGTTGCTAACTATGCTGAAAAGGGAGGGGATTAAATGCAGTTTCTTCTTTTTGGCTTTATCTTTAACAATTTCTGTTTCTTGAAGGACGACGGACGAATGAAAGGTTTATCACAAGAGCGATAAACTGTGTGTTCCGACACCTTTCCATCAGGACTTATATGAATTCTCTATGCAAATGAAGTCATCTGTCAGACTGGATAGACAGGCATGAGCTCATTGTAAATATGCTCAAATTTCCATTTTGCTCAAAGTCATAACATGAAGCCATGTTAATATTCCAGCAAGTCCGAATTTGAAGGGATTCGGTGTTTGAGGTTCTAATGACGTCCCCAATTCTTATGAACAGCACTGTATTCTCTGAGTCATTCTCAAGTCCTGCCTTGACAAAGAAGTAGAAAAGAAATCTGCAGGAGCACCTGCTCGAGCTTTAAAAACAAGCCTACAAGCTTCATATTGAAGAGGAAAAACAATGGGCTTGAAGGCTCATTGAATCATAAATAGGACCCAACTGTGGCAGCGTTTGAGCTTCTGATCTTCTCCCAGATCAGGTTCTTGTGGCAAACTGAGCGGCATAATTGAAATGGCAGGAAACAGAAAAACAAAACATATTTTTAGACTCCCAACTCAGTCAAAGTATATGTGCTTGGATTAGACCAGAATCTTACAACCGCAGACGCATAGAAGCATGTTTCACCACTTCATCTGCTTCTTTGTTGGTCTCAACAATTGACCATCAATCGCACACCGTCCCAATCCAATCTGCTCGGTGTTTGATCTCAGCACGACGGAGCCAAGGAATAAACAACTCAATCACAGAACAACTCAATCACAGAAGGATTTTGCATACAAGAGAAAGGCAAAGAGATACAAAGCAAAAAAAAGCACAAAATGTGCCAGCCCGTATGAAGATTTCTGGGCTGTGTAATTAGGCAACATTCATAATACATGACCGGAGGGAGAGCGGGAAGACTGGAAAGAAGGTGGAGTGGAGGCGGGAGTGATACGCCGCCATTGATCACACGAGTGCCCAGTGTGTGCAAGAAACTGTTTATTTCTGACCAGTTTTACGAGGCTATTGATGTGTCAGTTCACCTGAGATGGGTGTGTGTTTGTCGAGTGTGTGTGTGTGTGTGTGAGTGCGCGCACCATGTGATGGAGGCAGAGGGCCCGTGGCAGGTAGAAAATAGCCCGGGCCTTTTCATTTGACACTGCAGCGCCTTCAAACAAACTACCTTGGGCCCCGGCGCACACCCATAATCCATTCAAGGTAGCAAGCAATTTTCATTATTGACTGGTGAGAAACTCGGGCAGAGAAGGAGCAAGCAAGAAGGCAGTGTGCAGATGAAAAAAAAAAAAAAAAAGAGAAAGAGAGAGAGAATAGCATGGCTGAGCAGAGAGAGATTGAGAGCCGTAAAGATGGCAGAAGTGGAAGGGATAGCAGGGTATTGGCAAGAAAAAGGAGAAAAGGTTGAAAGGGAGAGAAAGTGGATTACAAGTAAAGACAGGTCTCAAAAAGGGAAGACGGGAGGAGAGCTTCTGAGGCTGGATGTATTTGGCTGCCAGTGAGACATACCGGGAAGAAATGAAGTATCGGATGACAATTGAAATACATATGCGAGGAATGAAGTATCAGATGACAACTGAAAGACACACGCGAGGATGACAGAAGGTACATTTTTTTTTACATTAAAAATAAATTTACATTGTTGTAAATGTTTGAAATTGCTCATATGATGGTCTCAGATTAATTTCAAAATTGAAAATGTGGCTGGATAAATATGTATTCCCTCCACCATGTGCGTATAGTTTGTCTATCATCTGTTGTTTATGTATGTACAGTTTGTCAGTTCCTTTGTAGTTTACTTCAATAAGTGATCAGTGGGCAAGCAACTACATCATGTTGCTGGTGCTGTCGGAATGTACAGTAGATAGTGGCTTTTGAAAAAAACTAAATAAATAAATGCGATGTATAATGCCCATTCAAGTCCTCCAGCTACATCAGCCAAGTTATGCTACTGTCTTTCTAAACCGTTACAAATGTTTGCCAATGTTCTTCATAGTATTCTTCATTACATATTATTGGAAATAGCTCATTAGCGTTTTGACAGAGAAAATGCTGTGCTGCAACAAGCAGCAATAGGACTTCACATCAGTTCAATTGACTGGTCGATGTTGAGCTAAATACCACCCTAAGAGAGAGATTCAAATAAATAATAACAATAATACGATCCTTTTGAAAAATTTCAGTTGGCAAAAAGAAGACTGAATAAATGACTGTTCATTGCTAACAAAAATGAACTCTTAAGGAACTCTTCATATGAAGCTACTCCTCTCCATCATAGCAATGCTATTCGTCGAGATGGGGCATTTTGGGACAGACTCATTGAAATGCAGCTCACTAAAGCAAAGAAGAGGAAGCTGAACAGGGAGACATACAGAGAGATAAATGGAGATACAAGATGGCCACGGAGTCTGAAGAGTTGTTAATACTACAAAAGCTGCTTTTTTTTTTTTTTTCTTTTTTTACCGGTATCATAAAATCACACATTCCCAATGTTAAACCCTGTGGCGCAGCAATATAAGCCATTCAAAGGGAACATCCGGCAAATATATAAAGTGAGCTCTGGCAGTGGAGCCTTCGTTGCATTGCACAATGGCATTTTTGGGTTGGAGTAAAGTAGTAACAGCACTTAATTGATATTCAGCCCTCATCTTTATTCCATCAAGTGACAGAATTCAATTGCTACCATTCAGAAACCAGAAATGAGCCTGCATTGTATTTTCTTCTTGTATGTTCTACGTCTTAAAATTCCGCTGAATTTCCAATTCAATATTCCTCTTCTCAGCATGTTTTGGAACAATTTATAAATATATAAATGTATTTATTTTAATTTAGTTTAGTGTAATGTTGAGATTCCAAGTGACAGATAGTTTCAAACGTACAGAATAGGGTTGCTGTGATATGTTATTCACAATAATCGGGATTTTAAGTCTCTATTGTGTGAAAAATGCATGCATGATAATATTGTGTAAACGGCAGTAACTCTGAATCCAAGAAGACTGAAACCAACATCTTTTCATTGGAAGTGAAGTGCTCGTCTGCACCGCGTTGACATTGCTGCCAAATGAAGCCGGTAACGTTTGAAATCAAGCTCACGCTGGAGTTGAAACTGGTGCCGTCACCACTGAGTTTAAGCAAGTCAACTGGACAGAAATATTGCTGCACGCTCAGATTCATCACAACAACAGTGGCTCCCGCCGTGAACCTTGCTCTTCTCCTCAGAGTTTTATTTCCTCCACCATCGTCAGCATCTGAACGCCCATCAGTGGCTGAACGCCCTTTTGGAAGTTATATCCACCACAACACCAGGGAAGTGAATGATGGACACAGTGTGTCTTCTACAATAAGTTTGGATCATGAGTCACTGACCAGCGGCGCTTAGTCTGGGCTGCAGTCGACTTCAGAGAAAGACGGAACGTCAAATCCAAGCAAGCGTTGAAGTGTACATGGAGTATCTACCTTAAAATATAAGCTCCCATATCTTACATATGACAAAATTTGATGCAACTTGCTCAAAAATCTAAGAGGACATGCTTACCTCAAGACACTTAAAAGCTAGGCCGCAGCCAGCAGTCAGAACCCAACACCATCGACCTCCCCCCCCCATTGTTTTTATTTGAAGTACAAAACTTTGTTTCACCTAAGACCATACTCTTGCAGTGAATACAGTGAAATAAAAGACTTTTGTTTTGTGCTTACAGGATGCATCATGGTAGCATCTGTCCACCGCAGTTGACCTCCAGCTTTCTCTCTACTTCCTGTTTCCACTGCCCTCGTGACAACATCCCTGCTTATATCGCACATCACATTATCTCGTCCTCCTCTCTTTCAGTCGTCTTTCTCTCCTCGCAGCACACACATCAGTCCAGGGGGGACTAAGATTATGACTCTTCCCTTCATCCCGCTCCCTCTCTCCACCGCTTTATGACGATGTCCTGCCTAAAGTTGCATCTGTCAGCACAATGAGGACCCATTATGGACCGTAATCAATCAGGAAGCATGACGGCTATGGCAAGTATTAAAAAAAAAAAAAGACAAAATAAAGTCTATGAGGAAATAAAAGCGGGAGAGAGAGACGTGGCTCTGATGCTGCTAATCACGCCTAATGGCCTCGGCAAAGCCAGTGGTGAGCTAATAAGGAAGCGGGGGCAGGGACCAAGGGATTGGACACATGAGGAGGAGGTGGGGGGGTGAGAGCGGAGGCTGGCGGGTGTGGGGGTCAACTGTATGTTAAATAAGTGCGGGCGGGGCGAGCATATGAGACACGAAAAGGAGAGAATGGAGAGAGGGAAGATGGAGCAGGGGAAGCATGGTCAGCTTACGTGACTGTTTTAATAGCATAAATATGCCAAACTCTCAAACAGAGACACAGCATGTTCTGCTCGCTCACATAATTCTACAGTCAAACAGTCAGAAAGGGATTAACCTACGGAAAAAAAGAAATAGAAAGAAGGAAAGAAAAAAAAAAAAAAAAATATATATATATATATATATATATATTAGAGTATGCTATATGACATTTTAAAGCCCTGGAAAGACGTGAAATGACATGCAGTTCTTAAAGATCATTTCCATCCAGTTGAATGACAATGTTTCAATCCAAGCAACATAATCATCATATGAAAGGACATTTTAATGAGGAGGCCATTTTAATTTAGCAGCACAGTGATACATCATTGTGTATGTAATGCATTCCGTCACTGATTCCACTGCAAGCAAAATGGTTTTGCTCCTTATTAGCACAACATTTTTCTAATGAAAATGATTTGTAAAAGAAAATGCTTGTTGAATAGAAATGAATGGGAAATACTACTACAACAACTACTACTACAAATAATAATAATAATAATAATAATAATAATAATAATAATAATAATAACAATAATAATAAATACTCTTCTAAAATAATAAAATAATTAAAATAAGAAACGGTAGTTGTAGAAACTGCTTCCCTCCTGTGCACTGACCTTTTCTTTCAATATAATAGCTTGAATGAACACTCTGGCACAATCTACATTCGCATCACAGGAAATAAAATGGCAATTCAAGAACAAGAACAACAACAACAGAACATTCCATACTCAGTAAGCAACCGTTTGACATTGGCATGATTGGCTAGCGTTGCAATGACCACTGTGGATTGAGATTGGATGCCTGTCTAAAGGGATTAGTTGAGGGGATAAACTGAATGTTTCTCATATCTCTTTCCCACCAACATTGCATACGGACAACTAAATCCATTTCTGAATATGTATTCTTTCTTTTTGTTCTGGTTTGAGGAGCAGAGTCAATGCTGCAAGGTTGAATGAATGAAACACTGATAGGAAATGACTCCAGTTTTTAGCTCATGGGGATTTGACAACAAGAGTAGCAGAATGTTTTTTTCATTACATGGCCAAAAGACACAGATGGTAGGTAAAGGCCAAAGCAGAGGATCAAGTCCATTGGACAGCACCCAATGGGTGAGCCACCAGCCATGCCATGGTCACAGACTACGGTAATTTGCTGAGCAGCTTGACCGTGCTTTGTATGTGGTGTTTTCTAGCTCAGTGACAAATTAAGAAGCATTTTAATTGTATTTATTGTCACTTTAGGCAGAGTCGGTGTCCTCTCAAATCGCGGATGAACACTGAGCTGTAATTATTGGTGAAGGAACATTTATCCAGATAAAGAAGGTCTGACTTCTTCAGTAACTACTGGGCAGGCCTCACAATAGATAATGGTGTTTTTTTTGCAGGGCAGTGTTAAAAAGAACTCCCTCTTAGCCAAAATAGGTCAGTCTCTTGCTTTCTGCGCCGGGACAAAACAGATGTCTTCAACGCTGTGAATAAGAAGGCCTTATAAAGAAGAGGGAAGTCGAACGGGAGACAAAAGCGTAGTGTGTACAGGAAAAGGGGGTACAAAAATTGAAGAAGAATCATAAAAAGAAGTTTAGGGAACAGCTGAAAATAGTGGGAGAAAAACACTGGAAAGAGAAATAGGAACATAAAACACCTCAGAAATCTGCAAAGTGCTGACAGATGTGACAGGCATTACACCTTTCAGCAAAGATCAAGCTCCTGCTTCACTAACCTCATATAGACAAATTGGAAGCTGGTAAAGACCTCACCCACAGTGCTCTGACATGTGACACCCCAGAGTTGAATGAGGTGATGTTGGGTGAATAGAGCAAACAATTTCTTCACCGTGCGTAATTGACACGGTCCCAATTGGCTTCTCATTGACATTTGTGCACTCTGATTTGGTCTTTGATTCTCAGACTCATGAGAACAGGCTGGACATGAAAGCCACGGATCGGTGGCTGAAACTGGCATCTACAGAACAATGATCTGGTGTTTTTATTTTGGCAACACCTAATGATCTCCTGTTCACTGTCTCACTTGATGTCGTTCTATAGTAGCACAATGCTACTGTACGTGATGGTTTGGAATCTTGCGCACGTTGTTTTGGCTGATTGGTTATAAAAAGTGCTTGCAGTATGTTTTGAGAAAAAAAAAAAAGCTGTTTCGGTCACGTTACTTCCTGCAGCTTGGGCTGACTGGCCTCAAGCAAAATTTCACACCTCCCGCTTGCTGGCGAAATTCACCTCTCCAGGCAGACTCAACGCTTTGCAATAGAGAGATATTCAGCTTTGATATCACTGTACTGCAGTGTTTCAACAGGCTGTAGCTTGAACATATTCGGAGATGATGGCATACTGTAAAATAGAAGATCTTCAGTGTGACCATAGGTTTGGGAAGGAAGTAACTTCACTCTATTTGGTATCTTATGAAGGTCACCCGGTGGCAGCTATAGTGAGTGATATAACTTTCACAGGGCTGGGCTCCATCACTGTACAGCAGGACCATGAACATGGACCATGCAACCCCCACTATCATGTCTGCTGTGAAGCATCGGCTCCAGTATGTGCTGCATGTGGACTCACGGAGAACAGATCCGCTGTCACTATGTGCAAAAGCGGGGTCACTCTCTCGTCATACTGTGCAGGTGAAAATCTTCATCAGATTATGAATATTCCCCTTCAGAATCAAAATTGCTCTCAGCCTAATGCGTTATACAGCCTCCCTCGTCTCCTTGCCTGGGGGCAGTTTTCATACTTTATATAGTCCAAAATTCAGGCCAAACATGCTCATAAATGTTCAAATTAAAGTTCCAGTGCGTTGACAACTCAGATTTATGAACCAAAGACAAGAGTCTGCGGTGCAAAAAATCCTTATGCAGAGGTCAACATTTATCATGACTTTTTGTCCCGCGTCCAAAAGTTAAAATTACGATTTGGCAACGTAGTTTCCCCTTCAGATATTGAACACTGCAGATAAAAAAAACGACCCACAAGTGTTGACTGGTGCGTGTGAATGAAGTGAAATGTTACCTGCACTTTGGAAGCCATTTTAGTTGAAGGGCATACCACAGTAATCTTTCCCTCTGTTCATGAAATCAGACACACTCGATAGCACGTCCGTTTTCTCTCAGATACCACCTCTGCTTGACAGTTTCATAGAGACCCCAGAATGCTTTCATACGAGATGTAAAAGAGCATTCATCAAAGAAGAGTTGTCTCAACACTTCAGTTGAAGTGTGTGTCGCCGTATGCGTAAACAACACTAATGCTATGAGAGACATTGAAACATCTGTGCCTGTATGTGGTAGCACTTCGCCTGGTTTTTAAATACGAATCTTTGAACCCACATCCACCTGCCGTGACTGACTGGAGGCAGTGTGTTTAATGCTTGCTCAGACTCTCTTGTTGTTGACATTCAGTCGGTGTAGTAGGCTTTGTTGATAGTAAGGAGCCAGAGGTGGAATCTATTTGGTGTTATAAATACGTCTGTTGACAAATGGAGGCATTTTGAGGCTGCACGTATATGGTATGCGTGTTTTGGCCCATTTTTATAGTACTTAAGAAAACAATCGAATAATAAGTTGAGATCAAACCCTCTGGTTGTCTGATGTTGAATGGGACATAACTGGGGCCAAGTCAAGTTCATCAATACAAGTGATTTCTTTTCCGTCTTGAATGCTTCCAGTCAGCCGACAAATACATGACCTGTCATCACAGGAGACATTCTAGACAACACACGTCAGTGGACGGACGAGCATCCCTCTTCTTTAAGCAGACTTTGGCCTTTAAGCTGTAGACAGCAGATGGTTATCAGTCGACGAGTGGAAATGGAATGACAGCACTGAGGGCATCTGATTCAAAAGTTAAAAGTTTGTGTCTGTCAATGTAGATTGAACTCGGAGAGTGTGAATGGTGAGTTCAGAGGCTTTTTCTCTTTTTCTCGCTTTCAGTCTCATGCTGACATTATTATGTGTTTTAATAGGATTCCAGCAACTTCACAGTAAAGGGCATAAACCGGACACTTCACAAGATGTTTGATCCAGCTTGCACTGTTGTGACAACCTGCTGCCAGTAATGAGGGCCGCTCTTGAGGAAGGAGAACCTAAGGTCAGAGGGACAACTACGATTCCATAGGCTCTCATTTGGCGTCCTGCTCAAGCGACATACCTGACTAGGGGCCCAGATTAAAGGCTTTCAAAGAACAGACAGCTAAAAAGACAGGGTGAAATAGAAAAATATGGTGGTGGCGAAGGAGCTGACATCAATAACATCTTAAAATTGATGCTAATTCTGTTGCCAAAGCAAACAGAAAATGGCATCTCGGAATGGAAGATCGATAACTAACTAAATAAATAAATACAACTTTTTAAATTTCACCGACACTTGACAACTGAAACAGCTGTTACCAACTATATAGGCTTTTATTTGCTGCTTAATAGGCACAATGCCAGACAACACAGGATTCTAAGTCATAACCCTTTACATTTTACATACATTCCGTCTTAAGTGTCGGAATTTAGAGGGGGCTATATTATTATTCTGACCGATCAGAATGTTCAATTGATGTTTTGCTGAATTAAGATCCTCTGTTATGTTCTGCTCATTCATTCCTTAAAGTATGCATTAATTCATTCACCTCTAACCGAGCGACCAGGACGAGTTCCAGGGGAACCCATGGATAGGTCACTGGTCAATCATGAGACACACAGTTATAAGCAACCACTAACAGACACGAACATATCTATGGGATATACAGAGTCATCAATTTTCGGACAGTGGGAGGAAACCAGAGCCCCTATAGAAAAAACAGGCTGGCAGAGGGAGGACATTGAAACTCCACTCAGAAAGGACAGATACTGGTGAGCTATAAATGGAAAGACAGGAGTAACTCTGCAATTCTTCAGTGTGCCATTTATTGGTTTACTTTGGAATAGAAAAGCCGAAGAGCAAATAATAAATCAATCAATGCTACTCAATGTTGAGCAGCTGCTTTTGTGTGTGTTCATAGGAGATATTTCTGATGCCTTCATGGTAATAACTGCAATTCAAACATGCATTTGATGGGGATGTGGTATCCAAGTTTTCTGGATGGAGAAAATGCTTAACACTCAGTCTCTATGAAATTAAAAGAGGTCGTTGGACATGCACAAGAATGAAATGTTTTGTAAGATTGAATGAGTGATCAGCTTTTTGAGCTGTCATTCGCATTGTCTGCTCTCTCCTGAAATGTTCAAAGTGGGACGTGTTGGAAAGTTCTCCAGCTCTCAGGACAGGGCTTGGCGTGAGGACAGGGTCAAGTGGTTCAGCCAGAAAAAAAGGGACATTTTATGGTCTGTTCCCAACAGCAGGTGTGCAATAAAGGACAGCTTGAAGAAAAGTGTGTTCAGCAACCGTCTTCATGGGAAATGATTCAAATGAATCAGGAGTGAGGCACAGGCTTAAATCACGCCTCAGAAACCGTCCTTGCTTTGACATCCTTGTCACAACAAAGTAAAGCCAATCTGGAACAAGGCCGCTGATTAACTATTAAAACGTACATGTTCAAAAACAGTGTTGACATAAGACACACTGTCATCCTGCCAAGGCCTCGGCTCTCATTGCACTGTAAAACAAAGCATCTTGTCATATAAAACATTCCATGATGAATATTTTAGTATCAAACTGAAAGCCACACAGCATCTTCACTGGAGCACTGGATTGTTTAACTCACTCACTCACTCACTCATCTGACCTCTACCCCACTACCATATTTGGAAATACAGAGACTTTGGAAATATTCGCATGCTTATCCAGATCCACACGAAGCAGCATGTGAAATATCCAAACAAAGCAGTAAATGGACTGGTGGATTCATCCAGAATTCTGAACAGCGGTCAACATTTCTAAGCTGCGGCACATTTCTTTACAAAAAAACTATAACTGATTCACTGAAATATTGTGGCACGTTGTATTGACTGTTGGCAGATGGTGATGAGTCACGTGGGGTTGCTTGGTGAAAGGCTCAGTTAAGGTTGTCATTCAAAAACCTTTCACCAAAACACCACACGATGTACGTGGACGTTTCAACATTCTACTCAAGTTTAGGACGGCAAAGCTACATATAGATGTCTACGATGCTACCAATGAACGGCTAATGGTCATGGAACGGGCATCAGATTTCATCTTGAAGTGTTAGCTGCATAACGTTCCAGAATAAAGGCTTTTTTTCCTTACTTTGTTTTTTGATACTGAGCATCGCAATACTACAAAAGCACGCCACTTCAGAATAAATCGAAAAATCATACATGGATATAGTTTGGTTGCATCACAGTTGCTCACCCCATGTTGGCGGGAAAAAACCTGTGTCCTTCACCATATCCAATATAGAGGATACTATTGCTAAATATGCAGTAGAATGACTGACATAAAAGTGATTCTCCGAATCAGGTTTAATGACCATCAGTTTGTCTGTTAGAACAAAAAGTCAAGTGACATATTTCAATGATATTTTTAGGATATGTTGATAGTTTGACAAGGAATTGATCATTCCCCATCTGTTGCCATCTGGTCAATACATTCGATTCATCCATCTCTGGTGAGAGAGCGCAACAGCACAACCTCCCTTTATTCCTTGCACCCACCGATTGAGTGTGCTGTGCGAGCAAGTTCTGGAATGCCACTGCCATGTGCTGTCCAACCAAGCTCATTGCAATCAATGCTATTTCTAATGCAAAAAAGGTATAGAATAGCATAGATAAAAAGGATATAGGGCAACATATTTGTTAACTGTCTACACTCTTCTGAGTTCTGGTTCCTGCTATGTGAGAACAGCTGATGCCAACTGAAGAAGGAAAACGTCTGTGGAAAAACCCACAGTACTGCATGTCAATATGATATCTATCAAGTGGTCTCCATGAGACTTTTCAGTGCAGTTTAGAATTAAAATGTAAATGTGTTCAACAGTATCTGTCAAATGTGCATTTGCAATATAATGAAACCAAAACACCAAAGGGGCTTTCAGTGATGAAGAAGTAGAAGCGATGCCTTCCGTGTGCACGTGTCCCATTTCTGATCATCCACCGCTACATCTTTTGTGCCTCCGACATGCTTGTGTGTTCCGGTCTTCTTCCTCTTCTTCTTCTTTTTTTCATCTCCGCCACGGTGCTATGTCCCGATCAATTTACCGCTCGGCACATGATGGCCGCTAGCACCTCAGAGGATTTGAAGGACTTTGTGTGCAATCCCTGCCTGCCTAGCTTTCTCTCCCACATACAAAACGGGCATTTAAATTCTTATCCCACTTTGGCCGCCGAGCAGGAACGTGTCCCAGCGCCCGACTTCTCTGATTCCAGGTTATTGTTTGAAAGAGAAATCAGACCCAATCTTGTTCATCTGACACCAACCGGCAAGCTGGATTCGACAATATATTTTTCTCATCTTTTGCAGATTTGCACCCAGCAGTACAAGTAGAGGGTTAGTTTGTTCAAGAGCAGAGGTTGTAGCTGTTTACTTGAGTACACGTCTCTCTGTCTGTGTACTCTGAACTGAAAGACAATGCTCCTAAGTATTATGAAAAGAGGCTCAATCAGAGCGCATTCGTTCTGTGACCCTGGAAAACTGAGCTCATAGCTTCAAATAGCGACAGAAAATGGAAAAAAACAATGACCAATCTTATGTACTAAAATGGAGTGTGTGTGCGCACCTGGTTGCGTACTCATGCCTATTCCATCAAAAAAACAACAGTTAGCCTCACAAAAGTTGCGCCATCCACTGAAATTAGCGGCAGCCTGTCGCAGGCACTGCATTAACTGCAAATATCTGGTTGTCGATTTCTTGACTCGGAGAGATGCGTGACTAATGCAAAATAGCTTAGCTTGTAATCCACTGAAGCGAAAACATGCCATCGAGGACATTTGCAATTCAGCAACTGTCATCAGCGTTAATGCATGCAACGTCAATCCAGCCCAAAATATTCTAATATCATTCTGCATTGAGATGCGCGTTCAGGGTGCTGCCAATTGCAAGTTTGTGTGTGCGTGTATTCATACAACCGGTGTCATGCTTTGTACTGCGCGGTTTCTTTTTCTCAGTCTTTCGTTAACATGGATTTCCTCCCACTCTCCACATCTATGTCAATCAAATTTCCTCCCTCATTCATCTGCTCCACATCACCAAAGGTGTCAATAGAGAGTCAACTTTAACTCACCCTTTTTTCCTGCACAGGTAAAGGAAACCTCCAAATCTTTGTTTCCAAATAAGAAGGCTTCATTCGCGTCAGTGAATACATTTATTTCAAAAGGCAGCCATGACCCTGAGTAGCATCTCCAAACACCTACATTCATGATCAATACCATGTCCATGGACTACCTCACAAACACAGCAAAAACAAATTGGCTTCAGGGATCCCATCTTTTTCTAGTTCTGCCTTCATGACTTTGTAAAACGGTGGGACAGTTCTGGGGTCTGTAGGTGGATGATGGACATCTGTAAAAGTGAAGACTTGGTAGCAACATTTGGTTTGTTGAAGCATTTTGTTTAACCATTTCTCCAGACCATGGACTGGCGCAGATCATGGAACACAGTCACACTCACGATATAAATAGACACCAGTTATTCATTAAGCCATTTTTTTTTTCTGAAGAGCACATTTTGTTCTCTCCTAAAATGATTTTTCGCAATGACATTGACTTCCAATCCGGTGACGAGAATCAAATATCACAACCTTGTGCTCCCATGAAAATGTCACTTCCTGATGAGCATTTTATTCACTCTCCCCAAATGAAGCTGCATCACCACCAACAAACAAACACTCAGGCTCCGACTTGTCAGAAGAGAGCAGTAGAAAGAAGCGAAAAGTTAATGTTTAACTTTTGCCAGAATAGCATCCTAAAAAAAATATGATGTTCCGGCAGTTATTTCCGAGCTCAACGCTCCTTCTTTGGCCGTGTTTTAATGGAGCGTACTGATTTAGATAAACGACTGGAAAGCAAGGCGGGTGATAGGGGGGGAAAATAGTGGTGGGAAAAAAAGGGGAAGAGAGAAAACCACCTTATTTGGTCGTTTTTGAGGTGATCCTACTGCGCTGTGCTAAATTGATGTTGGAGCAACGTGTAAGACAAGAAACAGCTCACATTAGGAGTGCTTTGCCAGAGGCATATTAATGATCCAAAGGTCTGAAAATGTGAGCTCCTCTGAGCCTCAGACATGAACTGAGTTATGGCTGTAAACAGAAGGCAACCTCTCCTTGTAGTGCCGGATAGCTTCGGGATTATAGACAGGTAGTGTCACACTGGCCTCAAGGACATGGAGATATGAGCCCAGAAGAAAACATTTTATTTTCATTCTGTGTGAAGTGAATGCATAAAACAAATCACCAGTGTTTGTGAACCATCTGTAAGAGACATGCAATAAAGCACTGAATAAATACAGAGATGGTATTGTATTTATATATTTGTTGTTTATTTATTTATCAGGTTCTGGAAAAAGATACTGTTGTAGCCTTGAGCAGGAGCGAGTCGCACTTGTAGATGTTAAGAGTACATTCTTAACGTTCAAGTTCAAGGTGGTTAAACAAGTTCCCTCATTGATCTGATCCTTCACTGCAGTCTGATTTTCATCCAGTTGAGCCAGTTTTAACTGATGTGCTTAAACTTTCATCTGGTGTCAGATCAGTGGGATGTTGAGGCTCACAAAATATGACCATCTCGTTGATAAACAAGTCTGTGAACCAAATATAGCGCTCGAGCCAGAATTCCTACATGGAGAGGTAGAAGTTTCTCTTGTGTCAGGAATATACTGGACTGTCATGAATGATACTTTTTACTTATCTCCCTTAACATGACAATTTGTGTTATTTTTATTTGTTTGATTAGGCTGCCATGCCATTTCTTAGAGTTTTTGACCAATGCTAAGAATTGGAAAATGGATTAAAAAAAAGCCAAATAAACAAATAACTAAGGATTAAAAAGGTTGCTGATCCTGACCTCAGAAAAAAAATAGTTTATAATGAATGTCAAAAGAATGTGACTGGGTAGACCATCATAAAAAGTCATATTAGATGTAATGCCAACTTGATTGTGCAGTATTTTTCTAGACAGATCCAGAACAGAGCAGGCCACAGCCCAGGCCCAGAAGTTGCATCTTCATGTTTTGGAATCGCTTCTGACACTTCTTACTAAGGTAGATGAGGATGAATGAGTAAATGGATGAATGGGTAAAACAAGTTGCACTTTATTTTCAATATTTACAAGACGGTGACAAAAAATGAATTTAAACAAAACAGCAAAAGAAAATGAATAAATAAAATCAAACATGAACATTATTAACAAATGCTTGCAATGACTTTACAAAGTGTGATAAAAGGTTTCGATTTGCATTCAAAAGCTTGGATGAGCAGGATAATCCAGAGACAAGCATCAGTTACCACTAACACCTTTTATTTTTCTTAAAACATGTTTGAAAATGTTCATTCACGAGTTCATAACTAGCATTAATACTTTTCTCACATTGGGTAACAGGTCAAAAATATAAATGTGCAGGGCACGTGGGACATTCCATATTTTTCTTTCAGAAATGGAATATGAAAAGTGAAATCAGCTTCCTAGTTTTGATGAATCGCCGATCTTCCCGGGAAGCTGAATGCAAACAAAACACACTCTGGGACGGTGCACAAGGTGTATACAGCTCTCTAGTGTTTGTCTCCATGTGTTGAACTGTTCAGGAAGTATTCCTTTGTCTTCCACAAAATTCCGTCACACTGCCGTAGTTACCTTTTTCAAATTGTCTAGAATTTTAAGACAGAAATATGAGCAACCCTCCAGTTTTCTCTGTTCCAAGAAAAACCGCAGCCATGAGGTCTAATTACTTTGCCGAGTGTTGTGACCTTGTTGCTCCAATGAGAGGAAAAGAATTGACTGCACCACCTGCAAGACATACCAGAGAAGAAGACGGTAGGTATCTCAACAACCGCAAGAATTTACAACAGACGCAGTGATAACAGTTGAACTGTTTTGACAGCACATTATTAGCACTTGCTACAGCTGACTAACAACAGCAGCAACAAGATAACCACACTCTCTTGGAAAAAACTGTGCAGCACAGGTGCGTGTTCTTCGCCTGACCTTAAAGTACCAATTTTGTTTGTATTTATTTATTGTTTAATAAAACTAATAAAAGGTGTTATTCCAGCCGTTGTTTGTTCAGTAAATCTGGTTTACTTTCACGCTCATGTTTGCTTCAGTTTAACCATCATGTATTTCTCATTGCACCTTCAAATTCATTGTACTTTACATAGTTTAAGGCTAGTACGCTTTTGTTTCATCACCACATTACATGCTTTTGGGCTCATTAGTGCATCCTATACTAAACAACAACAGAAGCACTGATGCTGATCTTGAAAGTCATTGATTGAAAAATACGCCTCTAAAGCGCTACACCCAATTATTTCCTACCCGAGTGCCCTTTCAAAGAAGAAGGCAGTAAAGAGTTGTCGCATTCAGTATAATTGGACTGCAACTGTTGAAATAATAACCTGCCCTGAGCGTGTGACTCGTGTATTGAGTCATCATCTTACCGGGAGACGAGGCATGCTAAAGGGGCGCGCGCTGCTGTGGAGGAATCGAGTGCTACTCTTTAACTGAGCAACATGCTCTCCAGAACAATCGGATCATCAAACAGCATCCCCTCTTTTTGCTTAGTCCAGAATTCAATCAACTGCTGTTAAACAAATGGTTTCTTCCTGTACAAAAACAACTCTGTAAAATGCCATAAAGTGTAACTAGAATCTGTTTTACTCACTCTGGCTTGCTGCAGTTAATACCTTTTTTTTTTTTGTAGCACTGATGTAAACAGGGATCACCACAAGGAAGGAAAACAAGAGAAACTAGTTTTTCTCTTTCTCTTTTTTTCGAGCGTCTTCCCTCTCTTGCCTGAGGGGAAAAAGCCTCTCACGCAATTTGATTCAGAGCCGCGTGTCGAATCCAAACTTACTTGACTTCAAACAATGTCTGATATTGACGAGTCATTCTTGCATTTATTATGAATAATAGCAGCCATGTTTATGAGAGGCAACCCATAATCCTCTGGTCCACACGCACAATACACAAAAGACCTCTGCTTTGTTGCAACCTTTTGTAAGCAACGGAACACAAACGGTCAGTGACAACAGATATGGAAATGCTTTCAAAGACACTTTTGAAGGTGCAGTTGTCTGAACAGGACACCTGAGCACGTCGACTGACATGAATCGTCAAAGGTTGATTTCACAGACGGCTCCTGTCTGACACAGAGATTCCCTTCATCAGAACATCATGCCTTTTTAGAGGTTCAAACAACGACCTGAAGCGACTGATACATAGATTTTTTTTATGAATATTTAATTGGCTATAAATAATATGGAATGTTTTTTATATGAAATTTGTATTTCCTAATTGTTGCTTTAATAAAACTGTGCAGTAAAACTGCAAAACAGAATATGTTTTATAGCCAACCACACACACACACACTCACACAAAAGCTTTGTATGAAGAAAATAATATTATAACTGACATTGGCTCAAAGATTTGGAACCGAAACATTTACCATTTATAAATACAGAGAACAGTGATTGTCAGGACTCCTACAATATGACTGATGTTTGTGAAAGGATAGAAAAGACCCAGTTCTTGAATAATGAAAACAGAATTGTCAAAAAATACAGCAATAAATAAATTGTGGCTTATTACTGCCAGTGAAAGCAAACAGCCTTGTTATGTTATGTAACTTTAGATTCAAAACCAGAACTTACAAGAGCATCAATAGCAATATTTTTATTTCATTTTCCTTTCCCACTGCAAAACCCAGACATGGCTGTCTAGACGGGCCTGGAGTGAAGGGAGCTATTGGAGAGCCAGGTGTTCTATCCATTAGTGATTATTAGATTAGCTGCTTGTTTGAATAACTTTTCAACACAAAGGTCTGATGTTTACCCAGCATCGATTCCACTGCCCACCTATTACAGCTTGATTGGCCACTCGCCGTTGTCAGAATGTACAATTACTTGAAATCCATAGCTAATATTGTTCATGCTAAAAATGCCCATTTTAAAGTTCAATAACAGAGGAGCAGCAGCAGAGCGTTTTCAACGGGGTTGTTTGAGGATACACAGCAAAAAACTGTTTGCCTGGATTTCTAAGAATGTGTTGAAGTATTTGGTGCCAAACACCATGGAAGCATGTATGTGTAACTTGTTTGTACAGTTAATTTAAGCCTCTGTGACATGCTTGCAAAGAGAAGCACGTTCTCCAGTAGCTGCGGGGTGAGAGTCAGTGCACTGGCGCAGAGCTCATTGCATGAAGGCAAAAAGTCACACCTAAAACCTACATTTGAAATCTTTGGGAAATCAGTCTCTGGAGCAGTTCTAGACGATGTCGTAACAATGACCCAGGAGCTGCCAAAATTAGAGAGTCTCAGAGGAAGCATCTCCATTTGGACTGGAATGGCAAGTGTGACCTTAATCTCCTCGCTCCTCACCTCATACTAATTGAATCAGCTCTGCCCAGGATAATTTCCAAGGCGTGTGTGTGAGGGAGATAGTTGAAGCGAATGTGTGTGAGCATATGTCAGAACAAAGTTAGGATGAAATACGTTTCCACAAGTTTCCCCCTCAACAATCCAAATCAATCCAACAACATTTGACCTGTTGACTAACCGTAGACCAGATCACAAGATCACTGCAGTCACAAGTTCAATGGTGTCAGTTTATAAAACTTGAGAAACGCATAGCTGAAACATTGACGAACACGAACAATCTGGTTTCTTGTTGATCTAGACAGATGGAACGATTTTGAAGAGAGGGTTTATAAAGAGGGGAAATCGATCAATGGGAACGGTTCAAAAAGCTTTCTGTTTGTGAAAGTATGGCAAATCGACAAAATGTGACTGAAAGTTCCAGCACGGTATTAAACACTCCATTGGTCACCGTCTCTAACAGGCTCTTGACTTTGGTAAAGGATTTGAGAATCTGTGAGGTATGCGGAACAGTACAGCGGAAGACTGCTTTACAAAGCTCGCCTTGTTAAGCAAGCGATGAGTGGAAGAAATCAGTACACATCATGATCGTAATTCACAATACTCCATTCAGTGTATTAACTCAAGGGCACCGCAGACACAAGATGAGGGAGATTTTGGATCTTAAAACACCTTATATGTGGTCGGCAAAAAAGACAATCTCAGCGCAAATACAGTGCTTCTAAATTTAACAACTCACACCCTTCAAACCAGCAATATTCCTGCACAGCAGCTGTAAAAACATGAAATGCGCACGCTGGATTTTAATCCAATGCCTCTTTTTCGTTGAATAAAAACAATGTTTAAGCAACTCTCAAGGTGAAACCATGCATTGGTTAAAGGCTTGAGTGAAACTTGGCATCGCAGAGGCCAGATGGACCAAACTGTAGAAGAGTCTTGGACTCTTTGGATTGATTTTAATTTCTGCTCCACAGCCACAGCTCACGATAAGAGATTAAAACATTACTTAGGGAAGCCTGTGCCTAATAATTAGTCGTTGGAATATTGAGATAAACAGGATGTCATTAGGAAGGGTTAAGCAATCCGGGGACAGATGTTGTGCAGGAGGGATCACGCTGTGACAGTTGTTGCAATTGCACCACGGCTGGAGAAACGAATGCTTCCTTCCCGAGTAACAAAAGCAAGACACTATCTCAAGCAAATTCAGCATGGATTCTCAAAGGCCCAGCGTGTAAAAGGCTGTTATGTACTTTATCCTCTTGTGTCAATAATCTCGCTGGGAAATCATCAGGTATCACCAAAATGTCTGCCGAGCGTCGCTGCTGCGTTGCTGCCTCGCAGCTTGAAGGCTGATGATAGGATTGTGGATATCCGCCTGAGCTCGGGTTGGCGTCGTACCACATAAAACACTCCACAGATGGGCAGTGGCTGCATGAGGATCAACAGCTAACAATGTGACACCGAAAGCACCGATTTTGGAGGGAAACAAAAGCAAACACACCTACGACCGGTTTTGTGGATTCTGAGCCTTAAATAACCTTGTCTGCTAAGCTACAGGAGCAGCAGAGGGGGAGGTAAGCAGTGTGAGAAGGAAAACAGAGGGTCAGATGAAAAACCGATGGAAAACTGAAAGGTTAAATGCCAACAAAAAAAAAACTGGATTCTAGGGTTCGGTGATGAAAATGAGGAAAAGGGAAAAAAAAGAATCATAGCAGCGACATGGCTGCCATTTTTCATTCACACGCCTCTGCGTTCACGCATGATTCCAGAGGTACTCTAGCCCGGAGGAAGCCTTCCAGCAAACAGCATTTGCCAATTTTTCAAAACTGTCACTTCCTTCTTTTGGCGCATCAGCCTTCGCTGTACGTAGGGCCTCCTTCCAGCCTTGTTGCTATTGTTGTTGTCATTGTCTTGATGCAAACCGGTAAGGAAGTGTCATCCATTCGCTCCACGTAATGTATCACTCCCTGATCAACAATACAGTCTGAAGGACAGTGAGTGAGCTTTGGCACATATATTTGACAGCGTGTGAGAAATCCCATCACGTCTGCGGATATATACCATATAGGCTGCCGTAAATAGGCAGCGGCTACTTTTACTCTTTACACACAATGTCACTACACTTCAGCTAAGGCAGCATAAGGAGGCTCGGTGTATTGTTATGCATGCGCTCACTCCAGCCTTTTTTTCCACTTACTGTAGTGTAATGAAAGACAAAAACAAAAAAAAACATTGGTATGCTGAACACTATAGGGATAGGAAAACACACACACACACGCACGCGTCCAGACGCACATTGGTAGGAACACACCATTAACTGCCCACAGTGTTCATTTTGAGCTCTGACACAAAGCCTCCAGAGGGGCTGCAACTAGTAATCAAAAAGCAGCCACAGAAGGTTCCAAATGTTCCCACAGCTCGCAGGTCTAGGGGTACTGCCGGAATGCTACTCTGTTTTTCAAGAGTGCCAGTCTGAGTCTTTGCAAAGAAATCTAAAAATCTCCCATCCACAAGATTTTCTTTCTCTTTAAAGGAAATAGAAAGCAAACCATACACAAGTCTATTAGTATTGCCACGTTCCACTGAGTGCTCAACCATCATTACAAGGTCAAAGTTAGCAAACACATTTTTGATTGACACATGCACACGATTCTTTGTCTCATGTTTTTCTAGTCATACAAGTTTTTAATTTGAATCTGATACACCTCATGTGCTCGTGTCACTTCCAAGTCGGCATGCTGCAGCCCTTTACACGCAACTTCTGACTTGAGTGGGCGTGTCCCCGACCCCTGTTTAAAGCTGACCACGCTACCAAAGTCAATTATACAATGAGCTTAATGTTGTGCAGCTAGTTATTTTCATCATCCTCGAAACATAAGATCCTCCATAACATTTATTCTGGCCATGTCACATGCAGCAGTAGACTAGCATTGCCATAGTAACAATGGGTGGTTCACCAGGAGCCATGCACAGTATGGTTCAGACAGTAAAGCAAGGACTCTTGCCGTTGCGCCGCCTCGTTCTCACAAAATCACGCTGGCGTTTTAAACACAAATTACAAGGTCTCCGATTGTCATGTCATGTTCCCAATCCACTAAAGAGACGCGGCTGCCTTGGCAAACTAAAGTGTATTCACACAGACTCAAAAGCTGACACACACAAAGACAGCCTGACGTAAATCTTTCAAATGTGCACAGCAAGGAAAGTGAGGCAAGACGCCTTTGCACGTTAAGCACATTTGCATCGACATCAAACGATCGTCCGCAATTAGCTTCACGGGGGGAATGTAATCTGCGCCGCTCAAACATTTGCGGCGGCACCAGCAGAATTCTGATGATGATTAAACAGAAAGTTACTGTCTAGCCTTTAAGGCCAGCTGGGGATCTCCACAGCACACTTGTAAAAGTCACCCGTGCGGGTACTTACTTGCTTGTCAAAGGCACGATGAGCTCTATTAACGCTTTCCCTTCGCAACGTTCCTTTTTTAAAATGTATTTTTAGCTCACTTCTGTCTTATTTAATAACCACTTTTTTTGACACTTTCATATATGATATCCAATTTCTTTTCTTCTTTTTTTATAGAAACATTGTTTGATACTGTTATGTAAAATATATAAAATTTGAACATCATTGAAAGCATTGAATTATTATATTACATGGCTGCTATCATGCATCTTGTTTTTTTTATTTTTATATATATATTTTTTTGTTTTTTTTACCCCAAATGCATTGAGATACTGTCCATCTTCTTTAACTCTGAGAGTTAAAGAACTCTGTTGATAATTCCTGTTCTTCATTTTAATCGTGTCACCTGGTATTTTTTGCCCCCATCCCAACCACCAACGACGCGCTATATAAAATGCTGCAGAAGTGTTTCTAACAATGGAATGATAAATGTGTATTTATTTCAAAGGTGTTTGAAATAAATGTACCACTTGATCTTGACACATGGAAATGACAGGCTGCGAAATGTTTGTTTTTCTTGATGTTGAATGAGTGTGAATGCATAAAGCTCAGAAGATGCCTCAGAAGATCAGTCACAATGACAAACAATCCAAAAAAGAAAAAAAAAAGTGGTCAATATTGGTGCGAGGAAAAAAAGCAAAAAAGACGGAGATGAAGGTCGGGCAGAGACAGACGTTCAACAACAGAAGATGAGCATCTGTATGCGACCTGAAGAGAGCTAAATGCCACGACTTCTGGGTGAAATAGTTTCATCTTGTTGATGTAAATTTCAAAGAGTTTCCTGTTTTATAAAATGTGCTCTATACTTACAATCTATCTATATTAGTTTTGTGACTATATTTACAACCGTTGACGACAGCTAAAAGGCGGAAAGATTAAAAAAAAATAAAAAAGTGATGTGAAGCCATAACAACTCATCATCATAGAAACCTTGATAGAGATGAATCTCAGCGCATATTATTAACTGAAGGCACTGCTAAAACATGAAAAACCTGCCAGTGTGTAAGCAGCATTGTTTACCATTATTCTAATCATTTCTCAACCCGAGGACATGTCAATTTGATTGATATCCGTGCCTTACCCTCAATCCCAGACGTCATCAAGCTGGAAGCGAATGGCAACAACTGTAACAACACTCTCCATTCCACTCGCCTCCGTGGGCCTGCTGCCCCTCAAGGCACCTCTGACGTCAGACTGAGATTTAGGGCTGACTACTGCTTCCCAAAGGTTGCAGCAGACCAAATCTGGATGTACAAAGGATGTCAATATATGGTCTGCTAAGCTTTGATAACATCACCGAAAGATAAATACATGGATAGACAAATGTTATCTATCAAAAAAGAAGATAAAAAATATATATTTTTAAATCACAGTACTACAATATTTTGCTTGCATGTTCTATGTGGTTGTTGCTAAAACGCTGGTTGCCAAGAACAACAGAGAGAAAATATATGAAAGGCAGGACTCCATCTCCTGTGATACTGTCAGTGAAACCGAAACCCGATAATAAACAGGCTATAGGGCAAGGTGCTTCAAATCAATACCTGAAACCATATTAAATGTCTGGAGCTCCTCAACCCACAGTAGAATTTGTCTGACTTAAGTCAGAATAACAGTCATGCCCACTTTATATTGCAGTCTTCAAAACTCCCAGCAGCCCGCATGGAAAGTACACAGTATGTATTAGACTATATAGCCTTTAATAAACACGCCGCCCTTATAAAGCGGTATATTCATCTCAGAAAGCACATATTTGTCTTTAAATAAATAAGTTCCACCGAAGCACAGGGCATAATGAAGGTATAGGTTTAATATTAAGAATGGATATATGTAACTGAGAGTTGCACAATGCAAAAGGAAATGTCGAAACTTTGGAAACTTTGGACTTCATATCAGTTAGTTAGTAATATATATATATATATATATATATATATATATATATATATATATATATATATATATATATATATATATATATATATATATATATATATATATATATATATATATATATATAATATTTAAATATCTTTGGGAGGGTGTTATGTTGGTAAAAATGAACATCAAAGGTTTGGGCTCAAAATTCCTTACAAGATAAAATAAATCCAAATAGGTCAATTGGACATTTTGAACCCGCTCATTGGCATTGTGTTTGAGTAATGGCCAAAACAATGATGGAAGCATCAATTGCTCTTTGTCCAATAATCAATAGAACAAGCAGGTCAGCTTAACAGGTTTCAAGCATTGACAAATGGCCTCTTCAACTTAATAGGCAGCTGACTACTTAACCATTCGGTCAAGACTTTTTTTTTTTTTTTTAGGGAAATAAAAGTAGAAAAAGGCTTGGCGTAAATGTATATGTGTTGGTTCTAGCGTTGCAGCATGTTCTCTCAGCAATGCTCAAAACTACAACCAGATCTGCCTCCAGTTTGAAATGTCTTGAGACATGCATGTTTGAACACAGTTGAATTTACAATGGAGGCAGGAACACGGAAGCCATCAACTAATTTTTGAACAATGGCAGCTCGTCTTCATTTTTAATGGGAAAGAGAGCTGCTCTGAACGAAAATAGCTGGATTGGAAAAAGAAACGATGGTTTGAGGCAGCGCGACAAACCACTCTGCTGATGCGTTGCTGAACTCGGAACCAATTTGTACTGAAACTGGGCGGCATTTCTATCCATCTCGTGCTGCTGTTAGTGCCAAGCTAAAGGAAATAAAAGGAGAAAAAGGCTAACTGAACCTTCCTATTTCCTTGATTTGATAGCAGCTACCCTGCACTGTCCGCTCATAACTCTGGCTGCCCTGTGACCTTCATTCTTCAGCGGGCAGGCCAACTCTTCCAGCCTCAGACAAGATTTATCTGGCCTTGCTAATAGCCTGCCAGGTAAAGCCTCATTGGTACGGGGGCTTCTGCTACCTCTGCAGCAGCTTCGGTGATGAATATTTTAGTTATTTTTTTTCCTGGCAAAGGTGCACAATTTATTACAGCTGTGTCTAAATTGAATATGGTTCTGTGGGGTTGAGGCAGCAGTAAATACACAAGTCGGTAGGGCGTTTGAGCTCCTGGTGTCTTGCTCAAGGGGGGAATGCAAAAGCGGTGTCAAATCCTGGGACGATTCAAGCGTGTCATGGGTTTAGAACAGACGATGGTTAAGGATTTCTCAAGACTTTGGGCTGCATCTGTCTCATGTGTGCTGTGATGTACATGACCAGAAAAAAAAAAATGCATTCCTTGGGTAAACACACCAACAAGTGCGCACAGGATATTGAAACCCTCTCAGGCATGTCGCAGTACCCCGTGCGCTAGATGATGGAGAGGCTGAACTGTGGAGACCCCCGTCTGCTGTCCTCGCCAGCCTCTTACAGGAAGCTCCAACAAATTCATACAGCACCACTATCACACCCTTAGACATCAACACATTGCGCTACACGGCGAGTGCACCCGCTGAGCACACATGCACAAAGTTTCACACACAGGTCCCCCAAGGCTTTGATGGATGGGCGGCGAGCAGTCTACCTCCTGTTTCATACACATATAATCTCATTTGGGGGCCACATGGTGGGAGCCGCTCCAAACAGGCCTAATAAAAGCAGTCAAGCTGTCCTATATAGATCCTCCTCAAATCGGATCCATCAAACCTGTTTGCAAAGCTCATGTGTTCATAATAAAGAGCGACATGGTCGGTAGATAAAAGCAGAAGACCAAGAGTCTGCAAGCAATACTTGTCCTGGACATTCCTTAATGTGTCAGGGAATCTCAGCAGACCTTAAATATTGTTGCTCACTACAAAAAAGAAGAGTTTAAATCAGTAGAAAACATGCTAGTTAGGCAGTAGTAAAACGCTTTGCTTGGTGATTGAATACTGGTCAGCAATGAGACCCATTGTTGTCTCATATTTGTATATTATTTTCTACCTGGTATTTGTAATTCACTTTGATTTCAGCTACGGTGCAATAGTTTTTGCACTGTACATGAATTCAGACTTACAAATTTCAGCAGCAAAATGTTTTACATTCAAGCGTAGAATTCCACAACAAGATGTGGGTCAGGAGATAAAGTAATGTCTTGAAGCCAATTCGTGTTTTTACACCTGCCAATGAATGTTACCAGAAAAAAAGTGCTGAAAATGAAGCTACATTTTGATGAGGAGCACAGACTCCAATTCAAATGATGCAATAACCGCATTCAGCAGGGGGCCACATTTTTAAACACAGTCCAAGTCACCGGCCAAACAACATTAATGTGACGTGAACAGTCTACAACTGGCACTGGTGTAAACAGAGTGCAATATCAATCTCTTCTTTTTATTGTTTGAGGCTATTTTAGCATCTCTCTGGTTAGTTTCAAAATACATAAATTGTACTGACTCTATAACTACACCAGAAACAAGGGCACTGCCGGAACACTCAAATCTCTGTAGATCATGACACTGACACGCACTGGAACTTTAAATTAGTCGTGAATTTTATTTTCAGCAAATTGAATATATTTAAAGCACCTGTGGGCCCCACAAAACAGCTTTGTCCATACACATCAGCACCTTGACTTGGTTGTAGTTAGTAACGTTGTTGCAGATACATATTAAAATGACTATGTAGCAACCGTGCTCAGTTCCCTTATGCCGCAGGAGTGGACAGTATTCCGCATTGAAACGCTCTCTCTAGCATCTGATCCACACCTCTACAGCAATGCATTTTGCCGAAGCAGCAAAAAAAAAACAATTACTGTAAATTATAGACCACCGTCGGTGACATTTATAGTCTCTTATGCTCATTTTCACGAAGGCCGAGTGTGACAACCTTTCTGATAAGAGATGGAGCTTCAATTGCTGCCTACTGACAAGGGGCCAGGGACCCCACTGTCAGTTCCCTTGACACCCTAGACCCATGTGAGCACAGCTGACAAGAAGTGATTCATCTGAGCCATCAGCGTTCGTCCTCCTGAGTGAGAAAGACACGAGGAGAGACAGGGATGGGAGGAAGACTCAGGTCCAAATGGAGAAAGGCCCAAGTTTGATCTGCCTCAGTTTGGATTGTTGAATGATCTTCTGTCAGCTCGATGAAGGTGAAGACTGCACAAATCTCAGCAACTGGTGGTAAACAGCAACAACTCTATAGCCAGATCCGGCTCGTCAACACAAGTCTAATCTCCTCGGTTGTGTAACAGTGTAGCTTAAGTGATGTACTCATTTAGCGAGCGCAAGCTTCTGGAGTCAATACACCAAGATGGCTGTGGAGGAAACAACAGGAAGAGGACAGCACATCGTGGACCCGTTGAGCCTCGCAAAAGTCAATACACTGTATAAACCTGGGTTTACAGTGACCACAAAATCAAGTCTGCGTGTGGCCAGTTTGTCGCGAGTTATGGGACGGAAGGAATCTGCAAATATGAATGGGCCTTCTCCCATATAATGTGATCACTTCAGAGGATAAAACTGAATTCCATTTCTGATTACTTCAAATTGATAGAAGCGGCAAGAAAGACGTGGCATCCTCAGTGCTGCCACTTACAATCAGCAGCATGAAGAGCAATCACGCCGGCATGTGTCTTACGTCTCTTACTGTGTTGCTCCTCCCTCTGCTTCCCTTATCCTTCAATATCTTCCACCAAAACACAAGGGGAGAACGAAGAAGCCGATCCAGTCACCAAAGTATTTACATCCATGTGCAGAAAGTGGCACTTACATGGAATGAAGAGAACAGGGGCCGCTGAGAAAAGGATCGTCAGCAGATTTGAGGTATTCCATGTCTTGAAGAATCGTTATTTTTGTTGAGTTTTATTGCACAACCAGCGATAAAAATATCCCCCAGACTTTTTCTCTCACTCTCCCTCAGCATATCAAGTAAGTATAATCCTTAGATTAGTAATTGCCTGAGAGAAAACGCATTTAAATGGGCAAACTAAACACCAGAAAATGTGCTGCCCACTGCAATTTCAGGGGTGCTGTCCTTACCTCTTTTGATTTCCTTCTCAGGACACACATGATCCTCTGGTTTGTGTTTGGCTACTTTTGGATCCATAATCATTGACTATGACAATTTTTCACTAAGTCATGAACCACACAAAGATAACTGTATCTTAAAACAAACATGACTACCGCACATCTCAAATCTTACTTCTATTTTGGGCGTTTCATCATAGTGCATATAAAACTTCCCAGCCACACAGTAAATAATGGATTCCTGTGTTGGAGAAGTAAAATAAAAAGAGGAGAAAAACAATTGGACTGAAGAGGTCATATCTAATTTAGCCAAACAAAAAAAAAATTGCATCGATTTATCTGCTGCTATTTATTTGAAATCTCAATTTCAATTTGTGTACTAATTCAAAAGAGATCAACAAACCCTCCCAGAAGAATCCAAAAAAGTATCTTTCACTCAAGCACATGGGCACAAACTAAAGCACAAAAGCCGGTTTCTCTAGACGTTAGGTGTGACCTGCATTATGGATTTGGACAAGGCCAGTAGTTTCAACACTCATGTGGAACCTCTTATCAAGTCATTACCTGATTGGGCTCCATGAGTGACTGAGTGCCTCGGTGCTTTCACAGATAAAATCATCTGACAGCTAAAGAGGGGGGTTCCAGACGCCTGCTCGCTCCAGGGCGTGTTGAATGCCAAACAGGGGTCCAGAATAAGCGGTTTATGTTCAAATTTGAATTAATGGTCGAAGATGGAACAGTGGAAAGATCGATACCGGTGTAAAGAGGGGTACACGCATATGGATTTTCACAATGTTCAACCATTTATTTATTTATATTTTTGTTTCACATGATAAAATGTCAGCCATTGACTGTTGATGCTTATTGTTTGTTGAGCTTATTGTTTCATTAAGAAGAAAATGCAGCGGTCCAAGATGTCTCCCTCACGTATTTTATCTGCCACTAAAACTTGCACGGACCTTGTGTTGTGGTACATTAAGCTCAGCAGCAGCTTTTCATAGTTGCTCAGGGTGCAACCAATTCATTTGCTTTAACCGACAAAACGCACGATTTCCATATTGGTTTCCTGACCTGAAGGGAGCATGAAGGAGAACAAGTGAGTCCACCCAAGTGCCAGCACCAGTCAGGAGGTTCAGATTTGCATGGTAATATCATTTGTCCTGTCCTGCACTTGTGAAAGGGAGGGGAGTTATTTGACTCAGGCAAATCAGATGCAACACTTCGACCATTATGGAGTGAGTGCAGCGGAGAGGAAGCTCTAAAGTAACAGCTGCAGAAGTATCAGTGGTTAAAGGCAGTGTCCAGTTAAGCCTGCTGCAACAGCCCTCAGGCATGATGATACACTTGTATAAACGTGTGGACTCTGCTTTTGCCTCGAGGGGACACACTATGAGAGCGCTGAACACAAGCTGTTGTCTCTCACTAATGATTAAAAGTGATCCACCTAGTGACAAGTAGCACTTTGAAGTGAAAAGATGAAACAAAGCCGGATGGCATTGGCTAATACAGCGGCTAAGTGATTTCTTTCTCCACTGCATTTCTGTTGGCCGGCATTGTGTTTTGGCAGAGTGCAGCTGAAATAACTGCCAAAAGCAATGCATTTAAGAGTTCCTTTACGGATGCATGCTGCTCTTCAGTCAGAAAATGTACCGACTAGGCAGAGTCGTGCAAGAACAGATGGATCGGATGATGTTGTGCCCACATACAGCGAAGAAACGGTAGAAATAAGGAAAACAATCAATAGAGGAAGTGTCAGGTCTGTCATCCCTCCAGCTCCGACCTCAGCAGCTGCCCGGCTTCTCCCATGCAGTTGTCTGAGCTTAATGAATGTTTAAATATCTGTTAGCAAAAAGAAGGACATGTCTTGCTGATAAACCCCCTGTCGCTGCTTAGTTACCTGCATGAGCAGGTTTTCTTTGAGATAAGTGTGAAAAGACCTATGATACCTTTCAGATCAGAGTGAACGGTCAGTGCTATTCTTCCCCCTTTCTTCTCATTCTCTCCACCCAAACCCATGTTCCCTGTGCAACAGTCAGGACCATTCTGTCTACCATTGACAGGGCACTCTTTATTTTGTTCAATACGACCTTCTCCTACTTCCAGTATACAGTGAGAAAAAAACACACATCTAAGGAAGGCTTGGGCAGACGCATCAGAGGCTGAGCACATGTGTTCAACACCTTTGAAACAACTTCTTATCTAAACTGTCCATGATATGAAACACGCTGGCTGACATCTGCTATCCAGGCTGCCATGGAAGGAAAAGCATCACAGACCATGATTTAAACCTGTAGTAATCATAGTAAATCACTCTCAAAACATTTGCACATCTTTGTTATTTCACAGAGAGCACTTTCATATGCACGCCTTCAATTCTTAGAGCAAACCTATGCCCAGCATGTTTTTTGTATGATAAACATTATGTACTCATGTTCAGCTCCTGGTTGGTGGGGTTGGAAATGTATCACAGTTTGTCATGAACCATTGCTTGAGAATGGCATGCATTATTCTGCACTATTGGATTAGGAGACATGGTTGATCGTGCCTTCTCATCCTATATGATGTGCAACTTAAGGACCACAGTTTTGTTTGGGTGCTTAAGAATTTGCTCAAAACAGATGCAGCAGTATATGTAAAACTCGTAGTGCCAATCAATTCTTGAATAAAATCAACATTTGCCATTCAATTTATTATTTAACTCAGGTATAGTGTGGCCCACAATGTTCCACGATGAGCACAGGAAATGGTTATTTATTTATTAGAGGCAGTACTACAGTGGACGCACAGTATTGAATACAAATATTCAGCCCGAACTGGTCAGTGGAGATATCTCTTTACTGACCAGTGTAGTATTTTTATGACTAGCACAGCCCATAAAAGCAATAAATAAATAAGTAAATAATTATATAAGTGGAGCACGACGACACACAATACAAGCCTCTGCTGCAGCAGCAAATAGAGTGCCCTTTTAATTATGCAGGAGACATCCGAAAGCAACATCACTCCTCACACTCTGGGAAGCAAGTCGGTGTACGTATGCCGTATTAGAAACATGAGATGTAGCGGGCCAAGAGAAGGATGGCGGGCAACAGAGTCCAGGGCGTTAAGAAATGAAAAGGGAGATTAAAAAAGAAACGAGTGCAAAGAGGGGGGGAAAAAAATAGGTGATGCCAAGTGTGCCGCTGCTGCAATGGCATTATTTCTTGAAACTGCCTTCAAAAAAAAAGGAAAAAGAGGCACAACGTGCTGGAACGCAAAAATGTGGTTCAGCAAAGGAGGGTAGGACTGGAATATGGGTAGCTGTGGTGATACAATATGAAAGCAATAACAGAAAAGATATGTTGATGAAGGGGGAGGAAGCAAAAGCAGACAGAAAAGCAGGTTTATGAGAGAAAAAAAGAGAAGGTGCTGACACCAAGGAAAAAAAAAGATCAATAATTAATTACACTGCCAAAGAGAGCGCATAAAACAATAGGATTCTTTTCTTCCAGATGCAAATGAGCTCTTTTGGAGATTGCCTTTGAAACCCAAAAATACTTGGAAAATGTTGATAAATAAAATTGAGGAAAAAAGACTCGGTGGTAAACAGAGGAATATAATGAAACAGGAAAACGATTCTCGGGTTTCATGCATGAGGTAGAAAAAGATGGAAACTGGCCACAGTATGGGTGGTAGTAAACGGAAATGCCTCATTTCATTACCAGGTTAATGAATTGAAACACCCTGAAGTAGGGAGGAATGTGACTATGCCCTCATGGCCAGATGTTTCTAATAAAACAGCACCAATAAAAGCTTAGAAAGCCATGTTTGTACTGGATGCAAAACACGTTTAGCTCAGCTTTTGTTTTTATTCTCGTCCTCTCGGCAGAAAATAAGCTAGCCTTGTCTGAAAACGAAGGGCGGGGGGGGGGGTGAGCCCCTGCCACCCTCCCTCCTGTGATAGAATAACTGCAAACCGAACCCAAATGTGAACCGTCTGCAACACCCTCACACATATTTGCCAAGGTTATTAGTTCTGACAACACTGCTGCTCTGTGGCGCTTGAAATGATGACACTTGAGAAAGTTGAACTAGCGGAAGGGGGGGGATGGAACCCGAACACACTGACAGGTGGAGGGAAATAAAAAAGAAATGTTGAAAGAGTTTGGAAAAGGTGCGAACAGGACCCCTCTCTGAGTTAATCTACACCTTTCCTTTTGCCTTCAGATTAAAAAAAGTGAATGGCACTCCAAACCAAAACAGATCAATATTGCTAACTTGACACACATTAACACCATAAAGGCAGCACGACTACTGAGACTGGCCCTGTCACAGCACATTATGGTAGACAAAGCGCTAAGGGGAGGTAACAGAGGACATTTGTATGTTGTGAAGAGAAACAACAGTAGCAGAGAATGGACTTCTTACCTGTTTGTTGTACTTGTTGATTGTCTGACTGCTATATTCAGAGCAGTGGTCAGATCCAAGGGAAATGTTATCTCCGGTGCCAACAAAGGTGTTGGCAGGGGGCAAGTCCTGAACAGCCTGGTGCTTTTTACCCGCTGTCGGTGACTGTGGGTGAAGCTGAACTGTTGGAAGAGGCGAACTGGACTTGTAGTGCCGTGCCAGGTCTGGACTTCCCGGGCCACCGTTGACCGAGCGGTAGCGGCCCATGCCTGGGCTGTCGGACAGTTTCTCGTTGACGCCATCATAGCGCTGTCCGTTCGGTTTGGAGGCCTCTACGGTGACGATGCTGCTGTAAAGTGGCTGTTTGGATTTCTGTTTCTTTTTGTCTTTCTTGGGTTTTTTGGATTTGTCGTGTTGTTGGGGTGTGAAGAAGTCTTCATGGTCCTTCTTGCCAGCTTCATACCCGTTCTTGTTTTTGGCCCGGCAATATCTGGCCATAACGACAACAAGGATGATGAGAATGACTGTCATGACGCCTGACACGACTCCAATTACGATGCTGAGTCTTTGTTTACTGAGGTCGTAATTTGGGTCCCCGGCAATATTGGTGTTGAGAGATGTGCTCAGGCTCTTTGCCACCTGGGCTTGCACAACGGTGGAGTTGGAAAGAGTCTCATTCACATATACATGGACCAAAGTGGTTGTGCTCTGAGAAGGTTGGCCGCTGTCGTTCACTTGGATCACAAGTCTGTGGAGACCAATGTGCTTCTGCTCCAGCTTCCCCACGAGGGAAATGACACCAGTGACCCCATCAATCTCAAAAAGTTTAAAGGGGTTTCCACCAACGATGCTGTAGTTCAGCTCGGCGTTGAATGCGGTGTCGGAATCGGTGGCGATCACGGTCCTGACAACAGTTCTGATGTTACTTGAGGGCGGGAGGAGGGTGTAGGAGCTGTTAATGGGGAAGGTGACAGTCGGTGCGTTGTCGTTTTCGTCCACGATAAAGAGCGAAACGGTGGCTGTGGCAGATCTGGGAGGGTCTCCTCCGTCAACAGCTTTGACCCGGAATGTGTAAGTAGTTTTGTGTTCCCTGTCGAAGGACAGAGTGGAAAATATGGTCCCGGTGTCGTTTTCAATGGAGAAGATCTCCTCCTCCTCCTCAATGAACAGGCCCATATCTGCGTTTTGGCCTTTGTCTGCGTCGATGACAGTAACCATGCCAACAGGACTATTTGGTTCCAGGTTTTCTCTGACATAGAAAGTAAACACATCCTGCATGAACTTTGGTTCGTTGTCATTTTTGTCTGCCACAAGGACGACCACGGTCGCAGAGCCCTGAAGTGTGTTTAGTCCTTTATCTTTGGCTATCACTTTAAATTCGTAGCGCTCCGTTTGCTCTCTATCCAGGATGGTGTTTACTCGGATGTCTCCACTGTCTGCATCGATAGAGAAAATCCCATTTACTGATGGGTCGAGGGAATAGGCTATTTCAGCGTTCTTCCCACTATCTGCATCAATTGCTAGCACGGTTGTCACCCGCTCACCTGGGGCATTGTTTTCAGGAAATGACACCTCCTCTACATTCTTGCTGAAGATAGGCGGGTTGTCATTTGTATCGCCCACTTTCACAATAAGAGAATTATTACTTGCCAGACTCGGGCTCCCTGAGTCCACAGCCACAATGACCACGTTGTATTCCTGCACGGCCTCATAGTCGAGTGGCGCGGATGTGTGCAGGAAATACTTCTTTTTATTCTGCTCTCCTTCCATCTCACTGGCTGGTTTCAGTTGGAAAGGCACATCGCCGACCACGGTGCAGGTCACTATGCCATTCTCACCCTGGTCACGGTCTGACACCTGAACCAGGGCAATGGGTGTGTCCACCACCACATCCTCAGCCACGTTGGCGATGCCATCTTTGAGGAATATGCGTCCGATTTTCCGTATTTCTATGGCAGGGACATTGTCGTTTTCATCTTTTATATTCAGCACCACAGTGGCCTTGTCCATTTTGGGGGGCTGGCCACGGTCACGGGCCATTACTGTAAACCTCAGTTGGCTCACTTCTTCACGGTCGATGCGGTGCAAAACACTCAGCCAGCCTGTGCTCTCATCCAGCCTCAGCAGCCTCCTAACCGACTCTGTGGCAGCCCCGAACACATACTCGATCTGACCGTTGACCCCCACGTCCGCATCAGCCGCTTTCAGCTGCAGTATGGGGGCACCGGGGGAGCTATTCTCCGGCAGATCGGCTTCATACACACTCTTCTCAAACCGTGGGCTGTTGTCATTCACATCGGTGATCATCACTCTCAGGATGGCTTGGGAGGAGCGAGGGGGATCACCTCCATCTCTCACGCGGAGAGTGAGCTCATAGGAGTCTCTCTGTTCCCTATCAAGGGCCCCTTTAATGATGAGCTGGGGCTGCTTCTCTCCATCAGTGGTGTCAGCAACTTGCAGTTCAAAGACACTGCTCCGACTGGCGCCCTCCTCAAACCTCCTCTTACCAGAGTACGAATCCCCTGACAGGCGTCTTGAGTTATCACCGGTGTCCTGAATGAGCTCATATCTCTCTATTCCATTTCGGCCAAAATCTCTGTCAGTGGCCGTAGGCAGCAGATAAAGGGTTCCAATGGGTCTGTTCTCCTCCACAGACAGCGTCAGGACAGGGGAAGGGAATGACGGAGTGTTATCGTTGATATCTAATATGATGACTTTCCCCTCGAAGAGATCCACCCAGCTCTGGGCCGGTCCGATCACTGACACTTCAAAATCTATAAAACACTCATTCTCATCAAATATCATTTGGCACTGTTGGAGCTTTTCACGGTCAATCCTCCGCTCGTTGGTGGTGAGCTCACCTGTGATGTTGTCAATTTTGAAAAAGTCAGAGCCAGACTCCAGCGTGAATGTCACCTCCCCGGACCCGGCTACTATTCCCAGGTCGGCCGCTACGTTCCCTACTCTGACATCCGGCGGTCCCTCCTCAGCCAGGCGGTAGCGAAGCACTTGCTTGGCAGCCGGCTGATGCATCAGATGTAGGATGAGCATGCAATAGTACAGGTAGTCCACCGTGCCAGTAGTCCTCATTGTCCCTTTTTTTTTTTAAGTGAAAAACAATCTCTTGAACGTGAGAAAGAGGGGTGAAAAAAAGGAGCGTGCGAGTAAAAATTCGATTGGGGATCTTTTACATCGCTTCTGCAGCAGTTCAAGAGCAGCAATTGTTCAGTCTTTTCACGTATCTATGTCTTTGCGCACTCAATACATACGTGTGTTTTATCTGACTAAACTAAAAAAAGGATGAATCCGGTGCGCTCGCAACACCATGCGCGTCAAGCTTCGGACGCAACATCATAAAGTAAAATAGTCCACATCGCACTATTTTACTCACAGTTCGGGGCAACAATCTCCAGCCTAGAAATATTCCTCTCGCTTAGCGTTAGGTCCAGGAATGTCCGAGGATGTTTAAGTTCCAAACTCATCAGCGGAGAGGAAAACGAGATCTGTCCACTCTGCGACTTGACTTTTGCGGCGAAACCCGGACCGTCAAGTGTCAAATGTTGCAGTCACAGACCGGAAAACAAGTGTAAATCCGCCGTATTTCTTGTCTCGAGTGACTTGGATTCCTCAGTGTATCCACTACATTCAGCGTGTTCCTTCACCTGCAGACGCGGCGCATGTGTTGGCAGCCCCGATCTGCAGCACTGAGAGAGGGATTCACAAATGATATTGCGGTCCCCCCTCCTTCCTTCCTCCCTCTGCCTCTCTCTCTCCCTCTCTCCTCGTTCTTCTCTCCACCTCCCTCTCTGTTTCTTCTACCCCCCAGCGGTGCGCGTAAACAGGGCAGGACTTGTTCTCGGTCGCTCGGTCGTCCTACTGTATTTACCCAAAATGAAATGTTAAAAGAGGCGACCCCGGTGAAACTCCCTGACAGTCGGGTTATAATGCGTTTGTCCGTCGTTAAAATGTATGCTTCGAACCTGTCCGGTTCCTGGTGTACCTGGATTTTAAACGAGATAATGTAGGACTTGATTGGAAACATTATAAGGAGGGATGGTTTGGCGCGACTGGAATGAAAGCGGCGCGCAACTTTACGCACCTCTCAGATGGAGATTTTTTTCAGTACGTTTAACACCAGGAGACGGACACAGTTTCTTCGCAGAATGAAGCGTTACAGACACTTCAGCTGGCGACGGGAGCAGGGTGATCGTGAGCGCGCTTCTGTGGTCTCTCTGTGGTTACTAATGTGAACGTGTGTGGTCGCCTTCTTCCGCACCAGTGCCCTGTCCGCTCAGAAATCTGAGACGAGCTGATGGATTCAATTGACGGGGATTATTTTTTAGCGATCACTAAGACACTATACAGCAAGGATCAGGCGCGGACTTCATCGCCCATTATCGATGATCTTAACGACTGCGCCGAGTGAGAGAACAGTCTAATAATAAGCAGACGCATTAGTTTCACGTCCTCCAACTTCCAGTAGAATAGATCCCCTTCTCTTATTGAACCGAGACACTGCGGCGCAGCGACTCTCAGAGAGATGAGAGCCCGCAGCGGACGGGCGTAATGAGCGGCTGTGCGATGGGGTGATGGGACAGAGTTAGATGGAGGGATGGAACGAGAGAGCCTGTGTATCGAGGAGGGGGGAAGACGCCGCAGCTTCCTCAGACAGCTGTCTGAGCGCCAGCAGCGGCCGCATCCTTACCCGCTTGCGCCCTCTATCGTCGGTTTCAAACAGAAAAAGTCGGAGCAGAGCAGCCTAAACTGCAATTTCAGACCAAAAGTAGTATCTTGAATAAAAAAATTGAAGAAGAAAAAAAGAGAATTAAAGGAGGAGCTCCTGTCATGCGCATGAAGGACTTAAGACATTGTTATTTGTATTCATCAGAACCAACCGAACAGTAATTCATGTTTGGAATGTTGACCTGAGGAAAGACAAACATCAGGTTGGCACCAGAGAGAAACAGGATGAAACAAAATATTCAAGCTTTGCGTTCAGACTGTTGTGACAGTTCAAATGAAATGGCAGACATTAAAAAAAAGGCCACAAACTGTTGCACATTGTTTGTTGCTGCTAGCGTCTAGCAGGGTCTCCCAAAGGGCATCTGTGCATTAAACTTCATTACCCACCCTTCAACCCCAGCTGTCATTTTTTCCACTTTTGGAAGTGCTTTGAAAACAATCTAAAAACTGTTGAATTCATAAAACATTGCAATTAATGCGTTGAACATGACACATATACACAAATACAAAATATGTCCCATTCTGATGCAAGACAGTAAACACCATCCATTGTGCCTATGAGTAGCACCAAAGAGGGATGAGAAATGCAAAAAAAAAAAAAAAAGAAAAAGAAAAAGAAAAACATACAAAGCAAAGTGTAACACACAAAATATAAAACCATTCTAGAGCTGATCTGGCTTTTTTTTTTCAAACAGAACCTGTACGTCACAATCAGAAAATTGCATTCATTATGATTAAATATTTGCCTTGCTATGAGCTTTTGTTTATTCATAGTGTTGTAAATCCAGCAAATGCGTGTTTTCATGCATTCTTTGCACTATACACAAACACACGCATGGGCACACGTTTGTCTTCTAATCTCAGTGAGGACGGTCATTGAAATACATTGGCAGAGTGCTTTCCCCAGCCTTTAAACCCTTACATGATCTAAACCTAAACAGAAAACAACTGGTTGAACTTAACCTTTACTCTTAACTAATATAAAAACCAATTATAACATCGAGCTATTTTGTAGTTTTAACCCTAAAATGAGGCTTGACAAAGTGAAAAATGTCCTCACTCTGTTCATAAAAAACTCATACAGGTTCCCACAAAGATAGTAGTACAAGAACTCACGCACACAAATCAATATGCTGCAGTTTATTAAAATGCATTTTTCTTTGGTCTAACTGAACTGGATAGTAGTGGGAAATACATAATGAGACTGATTAAAAAATACGCATTGGCCTGCTGTGTGTACCGAGACTTGCCAAGAGGGTGGTGACAGGTAAAGGCTGACATGCAGTGTCAACAAAGGAGCTACATTCAGTACATTCAGTCAGGGCTCCTTTCTTATTCTTGAAGTATTCAGAGGCCGCCAGTGAGCACATAACACTCAGGCATGGACCACAGCTTTTAACACATGATATTTAGTAGTTATGATTGTTTTCAAGTATAAGCGAGAGGCCAAAAATAACTATCATCATGCGTGCCAGTGATCCTTTCAGTTCAAAATGTTATTCTTACCTTTGTTAAACACATGTCACTGCAGTAGGACTGGTTAGATGAGATACCAGGAAGAAGTCATCTTAAGGTTACGTTGGAAACTGTAATTGTTTCTACTGCCTCTATATTGTTGTCAGCACAATCAGAAGCAAACAAGAAAAGCGGAAACATTCATTATATTAACAGGTGCTGTCATTCACCTGTCACCATTGTGCTGCCAAAATGCACTTTAAATGTCAAATAAAAATTAACATGCAAGGCCAGTTTCATTTTGTGCTTGTCTTCCCTCATGTATTTTCATTCGTGCGTGTGAGCTGGTCCTGATCTAATTCAATAGTGGAATGTATATACAGTGCATTGAGAAAATGATGAACCTCTGACTTGATATCCACTGCTTTTGGCTTCAGCAACTGTTGTCCCTGAAGTACTTAAGGACCTCAATCATTTACTTTACTACTTATTAATGTATTTGTTTTTGGGATTTCAAAAAATTGGAGCGTCCGCTTCTGTTTTCTTTCCTCTCCATCTCAGTGAGCTTGACACACAGCTGGAAGTGAATCCTCAATCTCCTTCCTGAGGCAGTGGTTTTATACGCTAACTGGCTCCAGCTCTGTAGTTCAACTTGGTTGGATTTTTGCTTTTTTTCCCGCTCGGTGCCTGGACTCTTGTCTATTGTTGAACATGTACTAATTCACTTGTCAACCTTCTCCGACGCTTGTGGTCTGTCTCTCTCTTTCTCATTATATGCACCTGGGTTCCGCTCTGCATTACTATTGACTGTTACTATAGTGAATAACGGAGAGGAACAACTTCATTCTCTCAACCTGGTCTAGCGTCATAATAGATCCCAGCATCATACTGAATATGTAAATGTTAAACTACAAGCAATTTCAACCATAGCATCAATCTCCTCTTCTCCTATATTATTCTCCTATATATATATATATATATATATATATATATATATATATATATAATTTTTTTTTTTTTTTTTTTTTTTTATGTCCGCCCCGGACGGTGTTTGTGATGACACAGTAATGTGCTCTGCTTTTTTGTTCCGTCTATTATACATTTCATAGCTCGAGCTCACAGAGCAATCCCCGCGTCGGTGAGTGTATCGCTTTAAGACAACCACATGACTGTGTTGACGCGTCGCAGCGTGTTTATTAGGAGGCGCATCTGTCAACAGGATGCAACTGCTGAAACAATCTAATCTCACTTTTTCTTGTGAAAGTCTTTGCGGATCGAGGGGGCAGCTCCAAAGGAAACTATAGTTGTCTGCTGTGTTGGGACCATTTTGATCTTCTATTGGAGAATAATTAAAAATTTCTTGTCTTGTTCCATTCCAATTCAAATTAATTTCAAGGTGTAATTTCATTTCGAAAATTCAAAAACGTTGGAAAAACCTATGTATCTGAATAAACAATTGTAAAAACAAAGAGTCCACAAGTGTCCTCATTCACATCTTTTTCCCGTTTTTCACATTACGATACATGTGCTCATTATTTTAAGATATGGAAAAATAATGAATGCAAAGACTTAAATAATATTATATACAGTAAATCATCAAAGCAGTGTCAATTCACTTTGTCAAATCGGTTGCCAGCAGGGATTTTTAATGTCCAGCAGGTGTCAGTATTCAGTGACACAGTATCAACACAGTATCAGCACAGTGTGTCATTGCATCATTTACTCATCCCTAACGTTTAAATCATATTTTGGACATTTATCACCCAGTTCTGAATCGTTCACATTCGCATCACAAGCCATGGTGGCGATATTTGAGAGCAAATGTGAGGGTTTCACGTTGCACATGAGGTGGTAGTGAATATGATGCACCTGCCGTATGGACGGGGTTAAAAAAAGAATGAAGTCATTGGCTGAATTTGCGAGAAAGTCGTGGTGATTGGGCAATATTGGATAGGTTGAAATTGCATATGTTACTGTTTTAAACAGGAGAACGGCAAACAAAAGAAACGAGAGACCAGTGTCCAAAGCACGGTAATGAGGGGGGGCAGGCAGCACTGCAATAATGGATTGCAGAATACAAGCACAGAGGGTCATTTCAGAGCAGAGAGAAGCAACAAACTGGCGCTGGCTGTCTTGTGGCAGGTGTTCGAATAGTGGGAGCGGGATTGGCAAATTGAGGTCAGGTGTGTGTGCGTCTGCTGAGCCTGCTTCGCGGGAAGCACGAGGAGACGCCCCCCAATCCTGCAAGAGAGGGAGAGAGAACTGCGGTAGCAGGAAGTTGTCCAAAAAAATAAGAGATGGCGGAGGGGCCTTGCGAAAGCGATCGCAATATCACAAGTTCCTGGATGGATGAACGTCAGACTGTCCTGTCTAGAATTCCCTGAAGTGAAAATCCAGACGTAACCATAAAGCCAGAGGACGCACCGTGCCAGGACTGTCTGAAATGACTTATAAAATGCTGCATGTGTGGGTCCATTCTACTTGAATAAAAGTACTGCAAACTGATTAAAGTGCATCATGGGCTCCTACTTGCCTAGGGTCAGTTTATTAAGAAAGAACTTGGGGTCCAACTCCTATGATAAAGTTATCGCAAAGGTTTTTTTTTTTTTTTTTTTTTTTTTTTTTCCAAACCATAAACCAAGAAAACAGTTGATTCACTGAAGTCACAACCACCAATATTTGTTGGCTATTAAACATTCATAAACATTAATGTCTGCAGCAGCAGGATATCTGTGTTCAAAAATGCATTTGCATCAACAAGCTAAACATCTCTTTATCTCTAATATTCCCGCTGACTGTTGATCTCCGGAGACTGTTGACACAGAGTACAACTGTGTTCAACGGTGTATGGTGAAGAATTAAAGTCTGTTTAGTTGCCTTGTTTGTTATTTTGAAAGAAAAAGACTTGTAAGACCTCAGTTGAGATAAATATCAAGTATACTGAATGAAGCGATGTGATCGATAAAGCCATGTAAATACAAGAGATTATTATTAGTATTTTTTGTTTGTTTTTTGGAAACCCTGAGTCCATCATTAGCTTTTCATTTCTACGATCCATTTGGGCTGGTACCAGTCTTGCTCAGGAACAGCACTAGTTTCAAAATTAATGATAATTTTAAAAAAAAATAAAGAAAAAAGAAATTTAGTGACACAACCATCATTTACTTTCATTTTTATTCTGATTTACATTTCTTCATCCTTTTGCGAGTTTCACTTCCCTTTGCTGCCTACACAATGTTACAGTCCAATGGTTCGGACTGCGGTTGATTGCTGGGTGCTATTGAAGACTTGTGTTAAAACTCTTCTTGTTGTCAAAAAGCGTGTTGAGAAGTTGCTCCTTTGTCAGTTTGGCAGACAGCCTGGCCACTCCTAGGCTTCTCTTGCAGCCTGTGAGGTTATGTGTCACGGCATCATCCACTTTGAACAGCAGGGAAAGAAAATCAACAGGGAGTGACTCAATATGCCCATGGAAGAAGAAGCGTCCAGTTTCGTGGTAGTGTAAGCTCATCTTTCTTTTTTTTTCCTCACTCCCCCTGGCAAGTTGCTATTTTGAAACTTCCAACGTCTTGCTCTGCCGTTTCCCTCTGGGCATTGAGAGAACTGTTGTAGAAATCACAATACACAATCGAGACTCTTCAGAAAGTTTGTGTGCAGCCATGATCTTTGAGTGGTTCAAATGTTAAGCTTCATCTGTTCAGTATGAAAGACAGCGTCCTACTGCTGATGACATGAAAGCAAGGCAGGGATGTCATGTATAGTTTGTGTCAGAATACTGATTTGCATTATTTACTTATTTGTCTATTGTGATGCAGTGTCATGAATATATTTATACGAGAGTAGTCTAATAAATGATAGTAAATGGAAGTGACCAAAGTCCATGGATTGTTCAGGAAAACTTGGAATAAGCCTGGTCCATGCCACCAGTTAGATTCCATGTTTGAGCTCAATCTACTCAGTTTTGTGACAATTGAGTTGGACATAAAGCAGGGCAGAAGGTGGTTGGTTTTTGTGGGACTGGATGTTTGGGGTAAAAAGTGGCTTCACATGCAGGATATAACGAAAAATGGGGTTACAATTCGGTCAAGCAACAGGAAGTAGGGACAGGGTTAGAATGAAATTACACAGCTGAATGCTAGTTCAAGTCATAAGCAACGTTGGAGTGAACTTGATGTCATATAGTTCTATACTACAACTCATGATCAGACCCTTTCAATTCAAAATTCGTGTGCACAACTGTATGACAGATTCTACAGGCGACTTCTTTGACCACACATTATAGCCACTGAATCTCCATGACACAGACAACATTGCGTTGCGTTTTCTAATCGCATGGAGATTATATCAAAGACATATCATTCCTGTCGCTGCAAGCGATATAACCACTTTGGCCTCCCTCTTGACATAGCCCCCACCCACCGACACGACCGACACAATGGGACTATTCAAAAGCCCCTCAAACATCAGAAAGCTTGTCTGAAGGCGTCCATTCAGTGTTTTCTTCAAAGACCAAGGGGGAGTCAGGGTCACCATGAATAGATTGATTAGCAGTGAATGTGGTCAAGTCGTATTGCAACGTTGCCATTGTCTCCACTGAGCACACTAAAACATTCATAACACGGAAGAGTTCTAGGAGATGTTCTGAAACAAGAAGTGCTGCTGTGAAACTGCATCGCAGTTGTTTGTTAGTTAACGGATGAAAAGCTACATTTTGTTTTATATATTTTTCAACACAAGTATTTCAGTGATGTAAAATGTTTCCCAACCAAAGTGACGTCTAAAATGAGGGGTTACGGTTATATGAGTGTGGGGTGCGACAATTGCGACATCGCTTCGATGTCACATTGTACATATAGATATTAGTGCTGGGTTTCATGAGGTTTCATGAGACAGTGTACTAATGTTCAGAGGCCTGAAGATGGCACTGTTGACGAATGAAATGAAGAGCACCATCTCTGATCTAGTGGCCTCTAAAAATGAGGACGCTGTTTCATAATTCATGATCAACCCGTCACTTTTGTGCTATATGTATCATGTGACACAACATAAAGAGCAAGAGGGGCGCCACCTTATGGCCAGCCTGTGTCCAGATCTGTCCTTCCTTTATGTCACATGCTGCCCATAGCATCAGGACATTTGGAATGCGCTTCAATTGAAAGCCCAATGCATCCACATGCAGCGCTGTGGGCTGACTTACAGCAAGTGCCACCATGGGCCGGGAAAGTGCAGTCACGATTCGATGTCTTGGGAGTAACAATGTGTTGATCCAGTTGTCATCATGACGTCAAGATTCTTCTCGAATGACCCCTTATCAGCAGCCACTCAGCCAACCCTAACCCATGGCCCAGTCACACCATACGGAATCTACATTTGTGTTGAAATGAAAAATTTGAATCCTTCATTCCACAACCGTTTTTTTTTTTTTTTTTTTTTTATCGGTCAGCTTGCATCCTTTTGGGGGGTTGTTAAATACAAACTAATTGTCAATACACACTAATATCAAACCATGCATGTTACATAGTCCAATTTTTGGAAAGTTTTACAGACTTAAAAACTCAATATATGCATACAATCCTTGTGGCAGAATGAAACACCCACCGTGTTCAAACATGTCATTGAAAAGGGCAAATGATTGAATCTATGGTTTCCACTCGACCACAATACTTTTTTATTAGTTTAAATTTATATTTGGTTCAAAAAAAAAAAAAAACTAAGAAAGCACAAGTGAACATAGAACCTGTTTGTTTCCAGTTGATTTTCAGGAGAGGATAAACTTATATTCACTGTGTCATAAACCTATATTCACTGCGCCACGTGTGATTCACTGTTTCAGCGGATTACCAGAATATTTATCAGTCATTGAACTCTTGTTTTCCACTCAGGTAAAATAAAAATTTAAATCAGCATGGAAATTTTGGAGCTCGTCGTCAACAAACAGAGAAAGTGAGCAGGACAGAAGAAAGAAAAATCCAGTCCTGAGATACATCTATTCTGGCTCTCCGTCTCCCTCAAGCTGCTGGTGGGAGACTTCAAAATGGCTCTGCCTGCTGCCACCAAGAAGGTTCCGCCCTGTCAAAATGTCTTTGAATAGGAAATCTACCGGAAGGTTTTGTCTATTCTCTCTTCTCCAAGTTGTTTTTTTTTTTTTTTTTTTTACTTTATTCCAAAAGTCTATCATCTCTCCATTCTCTCTGCTACTTTTGTCCATCCTTTATCCCAAGGAGACAAGTCATCACCTCTCCCTCAGTGAAGGCCTGTGAATTCCTTGCTCATAGAAATAATACTCTTTTCACACTCTCGCTGTAACCCTGCCAGAGTCTACCATTCTGTGGGAGACACATTGCTCATTAATCCATTCTTCACTCCAAAGGTTGTCTGATGCTTCAGAAGTCTAGTCGAGATTTTAGTTTATCTTACTTACTCACATCCGTTTGTGATGGCCAATGTATCTTGTGGACAGGACACACAGACACAGTTGGTATTGTGTGGAGTGAGGACCTCTCACTGACAATACTTTCACCAGCCTCTCATCAGTAACTTAACCATCTTACAAAAATGGCTAACCTTAACCAGAACTCTTAACCAAACTTAAACCTAATTCTGATGGAATACTATTACTTCAAGGTCACTCCAGCGTTTTTGTTTGTTTGTATTGTATTGTGTATATTATTGACTACTTCATCCTCCAATTGAGGCTTGGATTTGTGGGGGCTCCAGTCAAATGGTCTCCACAAAAGCATAATGCAATAGTCACCACCCTAGGTATATTTCAGTCTACTTGAATACTATGGTTGTCATACTGTTTTATTGTACTGACACCATCACCAAGCTACGGTACCGACTACTTGTCTGTGCAGGTTAGTTTAGATTATTTTCTTAATGGCATTTGTTTTAAGGGGATATTCTTGCACACCTGGAGCTCAGCAGTTCACAGCAGGACCAATGCCAACTGTGCACGTTGTGAATGTACTGCATAGCTGGTGTAAAATATGTGGTTTTGCTGTGAAGTGCAAATTACCACACCATAATAAATACAGCAGAATCTATACAGTAAACTAATACTGACCAGAGAGAAAAAAAGTCATGGTTTCTAATAGTGCTCGTGGACATGAATACCTTAAAGGCAAATGCATGACACTCTTTTTTACTTTGTCAAAGTAGAACTTTATTGTTAAAAACTAAAATAAAGAAATAAAGAAATAAAACGCCATGTTTTATTAACGTTACATCTCATGTAGCATCACCTGAGCCCAACATTGATGCTACAAACCAATATTGCTAGAAAACACAAGTGGCATGCCATGTTTTTTTATTTTTATTTTTTTATTATTTTATTTTAACTTGGGTGCTAACAGCTAACAGAGGGAAAGTCAATAGAGAGGCTTTAAAGGACTACGTTAACTAAGTTAACACAAAGTTTGGGATATAACATCAGGGGATCTACCTGAATAGTGTCAGATACATCGCCAATAAAATAATGTATGTGTATATTATTGAAATTTATTGAACATGCAGTAAAGAAAAAAAATGCAGTGCAACAAAAAAAAATCTGAAATAAACTAGTCCCAATATTTATATAAAAGGTAATAAATGGTCAGTGCCAAGCCTCGATGGGCAGGACGGTGGTGGTTTACTGGTGTCAGTAAGATGCAAGTGAATGTATCAAACTGTACCTCCATCCTTTCAAAGCTTCAAAATGAACCTTCATTTTGGGAGCGATCTCTTCAGAAGACCGCTGGTCCTCCCTGGACAACTCCATTCCTGCTTCATCTTCTTCTTTCTCCAGTGACAATGACCAAAAAGCCATTCTGCCGGCGCTTCTCCCTCCATTCTTCTAGGTGTCTCCATCACCTGTGGCCAGGAGGCACTGCATCTAATGGTCACATTTATTTGATAATTGGTTATCGTGACATTTCAAACCCACTCTATAATTTGTTCTTCTCCAATATGAGTGGGTTGTTAATTAGTGCGCTTAGCTCATCTGTTCTGCTCGGCAAAAAAAGGATTTCAGGACACTATCAAATTACATGGCTGGCATTCTTCGGACAGATTTATTGAGTTTGGCCATAATCGCCATTAAATGAGGGGCCGATAACCCCAGCCCAGTGTTCAGCTCAGAGAATATTAATGTCCAAGCATGTTATTTATTGAAATATGATCGGCATCTGTCGCTGCTGGAGTGAGATAAGGGCTGACGTGTGTCTCGGCAGAGGTGAGGAATCAGAGCTCTGCACTTGCCGGGCCAACACCCACCGGAAGAGAAGTAAATGTCCTTGTGAAAGTCTTGAGATGCGTGATGCCTCAGACTAAGCCGTCAATCCCGCCACAATGCTCATCTCAGTAATAATTCATTTTGTATCCTCAGAAATGGAAAATATTGATTTTCAATGAATAACACCCCAAACCAGCTTGTGGCTCGGCCAAAGATTGCCAGTAAAGCGTGAAAAAAGGAGCGTGTTAATAAAACACATGAGTCAGCCATGTTTATTAGTCGCTATCCTGGAAGACAGACAGACAGTCAGAGGACATAGATTTGTTATGGATATCTCAAACAGGACCAGCACAATGTTGACCTCAACAGAGTGATGTGGAGAGTGAGCCTGGACTGTGTCAGCGCCATCCAAGTGAGGACCAACCAACCCTCCGTATAAGTCAGGAACTCGAACTCTGCTTGCCCTAAATGAACCCAATGTCGAGTCTATACACTTGCTGAAGTACTGGCAGATGTACTGTACACCGGCAAACTTGGAGCACTTCTTGAGGCTGGCGATTATCAGGACACATTTGTTTTTGACAGATCTACAGACTTAATCCATTGCAGAATGCCCACCAATATACATCTGAACAACACCATACTGAATGGCCGGGAGATGCGCCGGTAACTGGGTGACGAGAATCTAGCCTTTGGACATGCACCATGTATCGTACTCAGAAAAAACAGGAAATAGTGCAATTCACCGTCACTTCTCTAGACACTGTCAGGAGCATGCTGGTCAGCCTCCCCACGCCTCTCTCTGTCCTCAACCAAGCATGGAGGCCACATGCTTGGATGAGTGTCAGCCTGATGGTACATGATAGGACCATGGGCAGTGGCGATCAGCATCAGTGAGCCACAGTCAGTGCTTCCCACTACCACAGACCTGTGAAGAAGAATCAGGACACTTTGGACTCTGGAGCTGTGTAATGGCAGAAGAGGCCAAACCCTGCTGGTTCTGAATATATTTTATTCACTCGTAACTCACTTTCTTATGATGTGATTGTCTTTCCGTTCTGTGTGTCTGTGTCGCTGCCCATCATGACTATCTGTCACAGGCCGGCCAGCGATTAAAGCCTCCGCCTGTGCTGGACTCCTCATTGGGGTGGTTGTCATTCCTGGATTTGACTCTGCTCCCTTGTGACAGTCTTACGTTTTTTTGTGACCAGAACGGTTTTTGTACTCGGCCTGTGACTCACAAATACAAAAATAAATAAATAAAAAAAAGGCATGAATATTCCAGCATTTTCCAGTAATTTTGGCAATTCCAAAGCTGGCACACTCTCACCACAGCACTGGGGAGAGTAATCCATTATGTGGGTGCATGAATGACAGCTATTTGCTGGGATTAATGTGATCATCAGGTCTGATCAATAGATTATCTCAGATTAGTGTTTCAATGCAGAGCCACCAACTCAATTAGTCATTTCCATATTTTGACGTACGAGCAGGAAAAGGATTATCAACGGTTGATTTCCCGTCTGATATTCATTGAATTCACCCCGACGTCACATCGCATCCCAGTGGTGCTTGGTCACCGAATAAAGCAGTCCTTCAAATGAGCAATGACAGTGTGAAAGGGATAAACGCCTCAGGTTTACTGATGTGATTAGAATAGAAAGTATAATACTTCATGATCTCTTTTGTTTTAAAGACAAACGGATTAGAGGATGTTAATTTTTGAAGATCAGTGAACATCAATTACAGCTATTATGCCACTTAGCTTAAAAGTATTAAAATGAGAACGTACTAAGCAGATTATGAAAAGTGCTCTTCTTGTCTTGTGGGTCTTGGCAGACAGAGAGAAATCAGATCATGTGTGCACTTCTGAAATCAGGCCACCATGCTTTTTGGCGCTTAAATGTAATTTCTAACACATATTTATTATATATAGCGATACATTCATTATGAAGGTAATTGCAGAGTGTGAAAAGTTTATTAATGTAGCATGAGATTAAAGTGGAGGTCTGGGTGATGCGTTTTTGGGATGAGTGACTGATATCTATGTCAGCGAACTCAGTCTCCACTTGGGCCTGTTGCTGGTTGCAGTGGCAAATTGGGCAGCCGCCTGGTTCGGCATTATCAACAGCCAGTGCGGCAAAACTCTCACAGCCAGCCTCTTGCGATTTTTTTTTTTGCTGCGCATTATTCAGGTGAAACACATAACTGTCACTCTAACTCGTGACGGTCGAACTGGAGAAAGGGGAGGAGGTGCCCAGAGTGCTGTGAGGCTTCAGGGGACAGTGCACCTCTGAGTCGAAGGTGGGGGAAGACGGATGGGATCCTCCATATAGCGCAAAATGACACTACACTTCGGATTATCCAGTCGCACATATGTGCTATTATAAATTCAGACCTACAACTGCTGCATGTCTTGCTGAATTCTGTCACGTGGGCTAATAAAAATCAGCAAAAAAAAAAAAAAAAACATGGTCAGTCAGTCAGGAGTCATTGAGTGTAGGATCGCCACTATCTGGTTGGGTACCTTACAAGATGCCCTTCTTTGAATTGCTGCTATATCCAGATCTGAATTGTTCCAACATCACAATGGAACCCCAGAACACCATTAAAAAAAAAAAAAAAATCGATTAGAAAGTTTGGCTAATCGAACAGCGATGGCTCAAATAACTTAGATAAGTTAAATAAAAGAACAAAACAAGTTATATCAATCCAAACTGACATTTTGAGAGAAGAAACACAATCGCACTACTGCCATTATTTTTGAACAGTTACTTTCCATTTTGAGACTATTTTGAATATCTTGATCAAGTAGTCTGAACTAAATACCACATCTGAGTTGCTCACCACCAGCAATGAATAAAATATATACACTCAACACAACAAGAAATAGAGTCACAACTATTTGTATCACAAAGTAGCATTCATTTGAGCAAGTGTTAACAGAAAACAGCTTGACACATAGTATATATACAGTCCAGTCCAGTCCCTCTGGTGCAGGGCTGTGTCTCATTTTATACACGGTCGAATAGCTGAGATCATCCCTGATAACTGCCTCAACTCTCGCGCTCACTCTTTCTTTCCTATCATCCTGCTCTCCCTGGCATTGATACACCCCTCCAACCTCGACTTGTTTCCCGGGAGTGCAATCTTCTGTCCTCTGGTATCGATCAGGAACACAAGGTTTTGATTAGCCCTCCTGGTTTGAGAGCAGTGTCTTCCCCTCAACAATTGCACTCCACCAACCCACTGACTTTCGACTCCATTGGCTGGGGAGCAGTTCACTTCATTGAAGTCGGCAATTGGACGCACCCCAGACCACCCACCGGACAGCTACTGTGGAAAAGAGAATGTTTGCATCATTGAGCTTGCTTCTCTGGACTGAGCGTATTTCGCTTGGTTATGTGACATAGGTGAGAGTTGACATTGAATTGCTATGAGAAACTAAAATGTCTTTATTGCGGCCTGGATCTCAGCCATACGGTCACACTGACCACGTTTTCATGCAGAGAATTGGCAGACTAGCTAATGGCAGTGTTCTGTCACAATTTTCCTGAATTATTGAGTTGTGTGGACTCACGACCTGTTGAGTCATTCAGTTTCAACTGTTGACAGCGAGAGTGGCGACTTTCTGAGACGGTTATATTCAACTCGGCAGAGATCACGCTGCATGAACATTTTTATTAAACTATAGAATTCCAGAATAAACACATTGGAGCAGAGGTTGAACACGGTCGCCATCCTGGAACAGTCATCATATATAGTCAACAAAAGCGGATAGCTTCCGACGACAGGTTCCTGGTGAGTAAACTTAACCACCTTTATAAATGCGCCATTCTGGTAGCATGGCCAACTTAGACAAATTCAATTTTTCTGTTTTTGATGGGCTGAGCTTCAGTGCATCTTCGACTAATTTGTGTGGCTGGGCAGCCATGCAACCAGATCTCTAAAATCTCTATTTTACCGAATGAGGTTTTAAGGTTGTGATGGAGCTGATGAAGTTTCATGAAACAGTGTCCTTACTTTCAGAGCTCAGTAGGTGGTGGTGCTGTCGGTCTAAAAACTGCGTCAGCTCTGGAAATGAAAACAAACTTTCAGGAAATCTAATCCACCTGGCATTAGCCAGGAACAATGTAAAACTAATTTGTAGTTATTTTATTTTATTTCCTTTCACAGCACAGCAAAGTCCCAAAAGATTTTCACTGAAATACAAGTATGCTTTCAGACGTTTGTAGCAAAAGTTAGGAAAAAAAAACATCTTCATTTTAACTATTGTCGCAAGACTAACTGCTTTCTCTACTTCTGCTGATGGAAAGTTATTTTGACTTTTGCGCCATTGACTATTGTAGCATTGTTTGCAGACAGTCAAAATTAAAATGTGGCACCCATCTCTTTTCTTTCTGTGATTACTATTATTTTTTTCAGAATAACCAAAATACATTTTTAAAATAAAATATTCCGATTTTTTATTTCTCTCTGTGTGTGGTGTGTTTGTCCGTGCGTGCATGAAATGAAATAAATACCAGTTTGACTCTTAACACGAGCTCTGGATTGGTCTTGGACCACAATGTTTCACTCCGCTAAAATGTGCCCATGTGACAGTGGTCACAGTTACCCTGAAATCTAATCCGTATGCACTTTAAAACTATGGTGTCCAAGTTGAAGTGCAACCATTGCAAAATTGAGCGACATATCACACAGTGTTGGCAGCTCTCCAGATATGGCACTGGTTTGCTCACAAGATTAGTTGCTGTGCCCCGCCAGTATCACGCCATAGGCCAGATCAATACTGGAATTATCAAAGGAAGGCCAGATGCCTTCTAGCTCCAACACATACTTGTGTATCCAGAGTATGTCATCACCTTTCCCACCCTTAGGCAGATGTACAGTATCCCAGTGTGGTTATGGAAGTTGGAAAGGTCTCAGTCGGGGATTGAAAATGAAGGCAGGAAGGTTGGCACTGCTGTCACGTAGATAAGCAGAAAGAAGGGGGTGAGAAGAGACTGGAAAGGAGAACTCTAGCTTTTACAGAGGGATGTGGTCAGCGGATGAGTGAGTGTGGCCAATTGATTCTATCTCCTGGTCTCAACTTCGATGACAGGTTCCCTAACCTTGTGGTGGACTTTCATATGATCAATTTAAGGTGTTTCGAGTGTCGACGTTTGGACAAGAGGGCCAGTCTGATTGAAAAAAAAAGCACGTTTCATGCCCTTGTACGTTCACTGTGGTGGAGCCAATCTGTAAAAAGCCTCCCACGCATCCCCTCAGAGCCAAATATCAATCAAAACATTGCTCTATTAAGTGGCTCGGACTTAAACGAAACTCGAGCTGAGAGAATACTTTCAATTCCGTTTTTTTTTTAATGTGGGATATTTCTTTTTTGTATTGGAGAATTTACAAGAGTCCATCAATTATTCAAAAGAGCTCACGGCCACTTCATTGTGTGGCCAAACTCTCACTCCATTTGTATACACTCTTTCAATTCTCAAATTATTCATCCAAGTCCAACGTGTGTGATTACTTTGACACAAAGATGTTTATAAGACTCCTCTATTTTTCAGTGCCTGATCTGAAAGAGTTGATGGGGAAACAAAAGACTACACTGATGCACATGATCCATTCACACATGGTCACTAATGGTTTTTCGATATGTGACGTTCATTGCATGTGACTGCACACGTTGATAGAAGAAGTGAGCTTCCATCTCCTTCAGCTCTGGATGATTAACTTAACTATTTGCTAAGTCGACTGACTGTGGAAAATGCAAAGCACAGTTTGTATTTTTCAATGTCAGTGAGGAAGTTTCAACCCATCCCAGGACCTGCTGCTGTCCTTCTAGAGGGCTGTAGAGAACAACCTCACTGTCAACATCTTGACGTTGAACGGGAAGTGCTGACAGGGAAGCTCTGGAGGGAAGTCAGCTCAGCGCAACATAGGAACATGAGATGTCCGTGAAGGGTCAGAAGCATCACCTCAGATGGTTCACATCGTGGTCCACCTGTTCTCATTGCCCTGAAGCAAGCTGTACCGATCTATTCAGGGTGTGTTCAGGATGAATGTGGCTTGTATTTATTGAAATATATATATATTTAACATAATTTGCATGTTGCATGTGCAGATACAAAAAAAAGAAACATATAAAGTGAGAGGGTGGTAACTATTTTAAATAATGTTGGCAAAAAGTTGTTTAACTTCAGTTGTGAAAGTATATATATATATATATATATATATATATATATATATATATATATATATATATATATATATATATATATATATAGCTTCTTGTGGCAAAGAATATTTGCCACAAGAAGCCACTTTCAGTTCAATGAATTTGGTATATTATAGAATCATATGATGGACCCATACATACACTTAAAGAACAAAATATTGTTTATTTTGCATCTGTTTGACAATAGCACAATAAATCATGATGGTGGCTATATTCAAGTTTTTACATCACCTCATTTAAACTAAAGCTCTTTCAATGTCTTGAAAGTATTTATATAAGAATTTCAATTTTATAAGAATTTCAAGTACATTCAGAGTAGTGGAAACCCCTTGACATTGTGTAGAGAAAAACATCCCTGAACCAAAGCAAACAGATGCTTTTGTTTGCTTTTGTTCAGGGATTCCTCCATGTTTGTTGTTGTTGTTATCATCCTAGCTGCCACGGCTCTTGTGCATCAGTGTGATCAGTGGACCAGGAACTCCTGCACTTACAATAAAGTGTTAAATATATATATATATTTTTTGATGTAATTAATTCGTCATAATAATGTTGTCATTAATTAATCATAATGAACTTGTTGAAGTCCCACCCCTAATATATATATAACCATTTTTATACATTTCATATTGGTGTTGAACAATCATAATCATAACAAAGTCAACAACCCCAAAAAATCTAGTTTCAGTTGACGGCTTTCAAGAAGCATTTTAAGGGAATCTGACTTTGTATCAGTGGATTCTTGTTCCGGATGATTTATCAGAAACAGCCAGCTTGTTGAGAGTGAAACTTTTCACGTCACATCCCATTCAGTGGTTTCATTAGCTCCATTCTTGCTGTGTTGCATGCAGAGAACTCTTAGCCGAGCTTGGCCAAGCACTCGAACAGTGAACGAGCCGACAGATGTAGCGTAGCCTCTCCAAACAGGAGGGATGTGACTGGCTCAAACTTGGCTGAGAGTCTGGAGAGTTCTTGATGGAGTCGAAGAACAGGATGAGAGGTATAAGCAGTGGATTGAAAAAAGAGAAGGGTATATAAGAAGAGGAAGAGAGAGGCTGGTGATAGAGACAAACAGAGGGGGGCAGGGGGCGGAAGAAGAGCTTTTCCCCAGGGGGAATCACTTTGGCTGTCTCACTCCACTGGTCCTTTTAATGTGTGACGCTCACAAGATTGACAGACTGTGTAAAATTCAGCCCACAGGAGAAAACAACAACAACATAAGTCAGACTTATGAAAATAGCAATATGACTGGGATTGGCTGAGAAAGGAACATGAGGGATGTTGAGTCGAATGCAGGCGATCTCAATGTTCTTGGGGAACACTCTATCCAGAACAGATTGGCCCAGACCCATTGAAACGTCTGCGATGAACTGGTAATGTCACTTAAGTTCATTTGCATTAAATCACCATATATAACCAATGAAGGCTAAACCTTGTCAATTGACATAAAATAACAAAATTATATATATACATATATACATACAAACTTTGATGTCAAAGTCTCACACACTCCAATTTCCCTTTGGTGTTTCGTCCTTAGTACTGTGAACCTTGAATTGCGCTTGGCGCCAACAAGAATGTCAGCAACAATTCGATTCCACAGTTTACTGAGAGGGATTGATATTCACAATGTTTGAACATAATGGATTGATATTGTTTAGACATGTTCCTATATTGACAGTATGCATTATGACTTCTCATCTAAGTATCATATAGAGTCAGACTACCCAGCCCAGCAGCAGTGGTCCAGACCTTTGGATGCTATACCTAAAACCTTGTCCTGTTCAAAACAAGGTTTATCTTTACTGAATGGAAAAATATTTGTGTCATAAAAAGAAGGACGTTTTAGTGGCCATGGTGCAACATGCCATGAGAATATTTCCTGTTCTTGCACGGTGACTTTGCCACGGACACAAAAAACAGGATAAGCTCATTTTATGGAGCTGCACATTTTCCTATCTCCCCTCGACTGCATCTTCCATGATATAACTCCATATGAGACACTGTGACGTGCCCGCGCCAGGAATTGAAAAATGCTTTTGCATTTTCTCGAGACCAACATTTTCACCCTCTTTCCATCAAGTCTCTGACACATGAACATATAATTGACTGAAAGGAAGAGGGGGAGCATTCCATTCACATGTATCTCTCAGCTTGACCTTCAGCAATGATGGAGCGAAAAGCATTGAATGAAGATGGATGTCAGGCGTAGGAAGTACTTTGACCCAGAGCTCCTCTGCGCCGATGGGCAACACAACCACATTGTGCTAATCCTGCGTCACGATATGCCTTATCACAACCACAATTGCATTCACGGGCAAAATGATTCATCAAGGATGGACTGGTTGTTTATCTCCTCCATCTGGGATGCCATCAGAACTAAACTGGATTTCAACGCATACAAAGCAAGATTAACATACTACTAACATACACTTAGCTTAAGTACACTTTTAAGGCTAAAATCACTTGAGTAACAAACATTGAAAAAAAAGGAATGGTAACTTGTGTTTTTAAGAATGTGTCACAAAAAAGCTTCTTTTGATACCAAATATTTAGTCCCAGTCTCGACAACTCCATTTTTGTGGATTAGGTTTGATGGCCATAGAGGTACTTTGTCACTCACATTCTCCTATAAACTGCTGTTTATTTCATCATTTTTGTCCTAATGAAATTGTACAGTTCACTAAAGCCATTTGTGCTGTTGCCAGGCTGAGGGAGAACAGTTGAGGGGATTATTTGTACATTGAATTTCATCTGCTGAGTGGTTTCTAGAGCTTCAGGAATGAAGAACTTCCAACTTAGATTCACAAAATGAATGTCTTTTTTGACATTGAGTTTGGAATTTGTTGATTTTAATTTTGTCCCACAGCCTAATGGTCATGCTCCTCTCTTGAGCTGAAACACGTCCGTTGCCTTCAGAAAGCACCGTCATCTGTTGAAACACTAACCAAATATAACCAAGGGTAAATTGTGTGTTAGTTAATAAATTATTGAATTCATAATCTGAACGGTTCATAATGTCGAATGCCAAAAAGACTGCACCGGACCTGACATAATTTATGTGGATGACCAAAGAGTTGTATTGCAGTATTAAGCTTTTGGGCAATATTTCCACATAGTGTGAATAAAACAAAGCAGCTTATGTTTTTCTGATTCTGTTGTGTGACCAAAGAGGCGTATATAACATTTCACACTGGCAAGTGACAAAGTAGCATGTGCTGCATGAATCATGCTCCATAAATACAAACTGAGCTCATTTCTGTTGGTGAGTATCAGATGTCACAATCGAAGGATTCTCTCTTTCTCACGTGCATGCTCGCTCCTGCTCCACTGCACATGGACGTCACTGTTTGTTCACTGCAATCTAGTTCACATACGTGTGATAAATGGTACGTCGGGAATGACCAGCTCTCCACCACATCCACACTTTGAAAGCGTGCGGATGATATGTCGGGCGGGTCATCACAACACGATGACCATTCTTCATGTCAAAGCAGGCCTCAAAACTGTGATCCTTCACAATGGTCTGCAATTGCACAATGGAAAGTATTGCACTTGTTCGATGGGCAGGGAAAGTGATATCACAACCCATCCTCACTCCCATGGCGTAATATATTGATGTGTAAGTCGACTTTCTAAGTGTGACTTCCATTACAGCGACTGTCACTTGCTATATATAACCACTGATGTGGATCTCATCTTTGCTGAGGGTCAAAAAGTCAGCATGACTGACGCACAGCAGTTTGAAGGGCTTTAAATAGCAATTGGCACATTGTTGCATGTAGAATGAAAGGAGTACCTAACCCCAACCACCATCATTCTTTTACGTGACTGTCAAGACGGAACATGGGTTGTTGCCTTCGGCGTCAGCGTAGGACGCAAAAGTCCGCTTTCCCAACATCAGTATATTAGCCACGGGAGTGAGGATGGGTTGGCTTCTTCAAGAAGTCTATTGCAGCTCAAGCGCTAGAGAGCAGGCAAATTGTACAGCCTGGATTAAGCTGAAGATCTCAGCCAGTCAGAATAGCTGCAAGGCACCCCAGCAACCAGGTCATGTTTGGGTCATAGGTTCAGTCATTGTGGACAGTTTTAAGAATATACACAAAATGAAGATTCCTGATAAAGGAGGGAAAGTGGGAGGGAAACAGAAAACTGACATTCCTAGCTTGACTTTGGGGATACACTGTGCGAGAGAGAATAAAAGAAGCAAAACCGACAGGAGAGTGGAGAAAACATTGAGGGCTCCAGAAGGAATTAGGCAGCTTAGAGGGCATTATGTCAGTGTACATTGGATTTGGTGCATAAGTCAGGATTATGGCCTTTTGCTTTGATAGAAAATGCCACCTTATAGGAGATGGAGGGGTGTTTTGTTCTCCAGGCCCGAATCAAAGCAAGAACCCTGCTGCTGTTTCACAGTCAGAAGGTGGGCACTCACTGGGGATTTGTTCAAACTTCTGCCTTACTTCCTAGTTATTGGAAAGTGACCAAAACAGACTGCCAAGTATTGGAAAATGGTCAAATTTAATAGTACTAATGAACGAGAATTGTCTAAAACTGTCTTGTATGAGTTAAACATTAAGAACAGCAGCAGTTATCCATGTTAATCAGAACCACTACTCAGTGGTTTGTTTTTACAAATCTTAATAAGCGTTCCACCAGACACCACCACAGGCCCTACAATATACCACATTATAAGCCGGACTATAAGCCGCTACTTTTTTCTCATGGTCTGAACCCTGCGGCTCATGCAACAAACGGGGCTAATACATGGATCTTTATGGCCAAACGAGATTCATGCTGAGAAATTATTCAGCCTTATCACATCAAACCTATGAAATCACCAGCCATGCATTTAAGCACTCTGAATGTGTGTTTTCCGCCCGCGTCTCCACTGCTCCATGGTGGAATACAGTGTGTTTTCAGCTCATTTAGATGTAAATAAAAAAAATATGACGAGTTTAATTGTATTGGCAGCGTGATTCAGTTTGTTTTATCAATCAGTCTCAACGTTAAACCCTATTTTCAAAACAAGTTTAGAAGTGCTCCTCATTCTTTTATAATCTTGGTACGCAGAAGTAACTGACCTCTCTACAGCATGGCTGCCTATATACCTGTGCGAATTATGTACTAACAATGTCTATTCTTCAGTTCAGTGAGTGTGGCTTGTATCCCAGAACTCGAACGGCCCAGAAAAAAGCCGGAAAAAAATATAACATGCGCGGACTAATCAGCGGACCCACGATGCGCTTTGTTATTGTGTATAACGCAGCCTCTGTATGCAGACGTGTCCCGTTAGCTACATTTACTGACTGTTTCTTCTTCATATTGAGGTGTAAAATCTTTCCTGTCTCCACACTGGACCGTGGTAGAGTGTCACAGGGGAGGTGCTCGCTCTCCACACCTCCGAGGCTGGAGCGCTCACTCCAGGGTTTGATGTCCTGTTGTGGGCTGGAGCTGGGACAGGGATGAGGCGAGTCTGGGACAGAGCGTTACTTGGTTTATGACTTTGTCACAGCCAAACTGCACAGAAGCGCACATTCAGAGCTGGACACGCACCGGGCACCTCTTCACTTCTGGAGAGACGTCACTCACTCGGCAACCCCTCCCACATGCAGCGGCCACACACATAGAGGAACAGCGCACCTGCAGCAGACACTCTACATTCACTCCTACAAAAGACTATTTTAAGGCTTGGAACGCATTATTTCTTTCTCCATTCGTTGTAATGGGAAAAATCGATTCAGATTTCAAACAAATCTCTTCTCGAACGGCCGTCTGGGAGCGGAGAACTGAGGTACCACTGTATTTTAATGAAACTCATTTAGATGGCTTTATGTGACACGATGGCATTTTCCAATTTATTTTAGTCATTTGCTTCTTCTCCTGACTGGACAGGGCCAGAATGAGCTGCTTTCAAAGCAAGCTGCTGCGTTCCATGAAACAGGGAATACGGTGGGCACTTTTCTAGTCAATCACTGAGCAGTAGGGGGGCAGAGAATCGCTTATTAACATGGTGTCAGAATTTAGAGCTCCATTTAGGACCATTTATGTGCTGGAATCAAACGACTCAAATAGTCAGCTGCAGTCAGAAGCCAGAGGCTAGTTCAAACCAAGTATAAATCAAATATGTTAAATCCCTTGTCCCCTCTTTGTATTTTCACATGCACCTCAGGTAACGCTCCGGTTCTTCCCTTTAGTTATGATCCACCGGAAAAGGGCTGAAATGAATTTCTCTCCTCCCTGCACACCCTCAAATTGCCACTATCCACTTCTTCCTGCACTTTTATTGTTATCATAGAGAAGGATACTGTGAAAAATCCTCCTACACAGTAATGTGCTGTTTTGCACCACAGACTCTCGCTCAGGTGCCTCGGTAAATAGAACTATTGTGTGGAGTGTATTACCCAAAGGTTTTCCTTCATCTCTCCCCAGTGGTTTGTGGTGAGTCTTATATTGGCCTCACTTTTCTCTGTAGCAGCCACAAGCATTAGGAGTCTGAGAAAGGCTGTGCTCTAAGTCACAAAAAAGGGTAGTAGATTTGTCTTGTCTTGACTACTTTCAAGTCAGTTTCGCATTAATATGAAATACCTTCAGTGTAATTATCATTTAATGGAAGCAAACAATTTGACGTGAAAATTCAATCACGAAGGAGTTTACACAATATGAATATAGGATTAGTTTAGCGCCACCAGGAGTACTGCAGGGTTAGAATTTTTTTTTTTTTTTTGGTGTTAGATATGTTCTCATTTGACATTTTTGAAACATTTTTTCTTAATTTTACACAACAAAATGTAAAATAACAATGTGTTTTTTGTCTTTGAGGATATTAACCTATATACTGTAAGTGATTAAATGTCATAATCAGGTTTTTATTGAGACAAAATATGCATCTCAAAATTGCAGCCAAACAGTTGAGTTACTTTTTATAGATGTTCATTGTTTCACTTCTTGATCAAAAAAGTGAAGCTGCCTGTCCCACCATGTTTGGAGACCGGAAGGTCGAGGCAATGTCGAGGCAATTGAAGCAGCTTTTCAGGCTTTAACTCAGGGACATCACCTAATCCAGAAGGAATACTGTGCTGCAGCTGGCTCTAGATTTATTTAAGAAATTTGGCAATAGTGTATATATATATTTTTTATCTCTGATTTCTTGTTAAAAGTTGAAAGCTTACCTCTGCCCTGGGCCCAGACAGTTTTTAAGGGTACTTACAGCATTTATTACACTTGTTTTTATCTTCTCCCTCCTTGCCTGCCGACGTCCAACCTCTGTTTGACATTTCTGTGTGTTTTGCTCCCTCCTTGTGCAGCTCAGATAGGACTACGAGCCAAAAAGCCCAAACTTCTCTGAACTCCCTGAACAAAATGAAAGTTATAAGGGTGAGTTGCACTGAACAAGTGGCCATATCGTGCCATGACTCACACTTGCACAACCCCTGAAGGCATGCGAGCTCTGATGTCTCCCTCTATGTGTTTCTGCCTCAGCCTCAGTCTGTCCTTCTTTGCGCTGCATCTCCATGTCAAACACAGTCAGTGCCCAGACCACAGGCCTGAGGGAACATGAGAGACAAGTCTGCAAGTCCCTTCTCTTCATCTTTCTCCTTGACATTTCACACTGAACAGGAAGCATTTCATGGAGCGTTTTTCTCTCTTTCTCCCACAAAAACTTTTAATGATTGTGCGTGCTACTACACAATCAACCCTTTTAATTAGACTGTTTTAATTTCAAGATGCTTAGTTTTGCCTTACAGCTGCTTCATACTTCTCAATTTTGGAGAATATATAATACAGTTTGACTCCATGTCGATTTGGATATTAAGGCCCCAGAATCAGAACAGTTTAATTAAACTTTGACCAAAATTGATTAAGAGGCAAAGACACAGGCTCACACACACTCGTGTTGAAGTTCACATGACAACTGATGTTCATTTCCGCTCCTTCATGCTTCACACCTGTTAAAGCTAACAGAGAGCAACATACAGCCTCCTCCTGAACCAGTGGTCAGTTCCTGCTGATGGTGTTGAGAATGAGATGATGAAGCAGAGGTCAGAGTTCAGTCACTCACCGACGAGAACATGGCTGCACCTGCTACTGCTGGCGCTCATCTCCAACATTCTCGCGGAGGTCACCCAGAGAGCAGGGACGTGTCATCTCTTCAGCCTGGACAGTAGAGCTCCTGTGGAAGTCTTCAGGTTCTTTTTCTTGCCATTATGACCTGTACGCGTGTCCTGAATCTGAGCCTGCTGCTGTGGTGACTGGAATCGGACGGATGGGGTTCACTGGTTCATGATGTCCAACAGAACCAATGGACGAGTCTCACGTTTACACAAGCATCAGTGACCAGGCAACATGAGCCTGTTGATCACTGACGTCTCTCTGCAGAACAGTGGAGAGTTCTGGTGTGTGGTGAAGCAGGATCATCGCTGTGTGTTCAGATCTCAGACACTGGTGATGTTCTGGTGAGGTCTGAGCTGCTCAGTGTTGCAATGGTGGTGATGCTGTATGTCATTGTGGTGGTGGGGGTGATGGAGTGGAGGAAGACAGACCAGCTCCCTGCGCCTGCGGAGGAGCTGGAGATGTCGCAGCCTCCAGAGTCAGACCTGCAGGAAGAAACTAAGGTCTGAGACGCACACTGCTGACTTTTGACCTCATGAGCAAAGTGTATGTCTACACACCCTCTGTCTTTGTAAGGCACACGCTTACACGCACACACACGCGCACACACACTTTTCCCAGCCTCTCACCCTAAACGTAACCATCCAAAATACATGGGTAAACTTAATCAGGACACGTACCCAAACTTAACTGCAGCCCTCATTGAAGCCCTCATGCTCAAATTGGGTCTAAACCTTGTGTGGTCCAGCAAAAGGGCCCCACAAATGCCACAGGCCCCACAAGAGAGTGTTTTCCCCATAACTGGACCTCACTAGGATAGATCAGCTTCAACACACACACACATAAGCCGAGACTGAAACTTGGTTGATGTTTTGTTTCAAGAATTTTGGGACCGACTGACAGAGATTGCATTGTGGCAGCTATCTTTGCCTCCTTTTCTCTGCTCCTATTTCAGAAATTTGAAGATGAAAGTCAGTTAATCGGGAAGAGTTATGCCTTCGTTTGTTGACGTGTCTGTGGAAAGACAATAAAGAATGGGAGTGGGAGGGAAGAGAAAAATAAATAAATGAGGGAACAATTAAGAACGGAAAGTGTTTGAAGCAGTAAACACGCAGATTGAGAGTGGTAAAGACTGAGTGTGAGCATCCCCAGTGATTTATACGCTTATTATCTCAAGCACTTGTGTCTGTGAATGCAGGCTGTCATGGAGGCACCCTGGCAGGTCTCTTCTTCTTGCGCTCAGGGAACTGGGCCAATCCCTGAGGCCTAAAGTTTTGGCATTACTATTCTTTAGAGTAATCCCATTGGCTTCCATTTGCTGCTTGTCACCACAGGATAGGTGCTTCTGTCCTTGCCAGGGTCCCTCAAGCTGAGCGGGACCCACTGTTATGCTCAATGATCCACCTTGCAATGTCTGTCCACTGCCTTTCTTCACTCGGCTTCTCCTTTTACTCTGAGCTGAAGGAAACTTTACTGGTATCACTTGAGAAATGGCTCTGTTATTTGCCGCCATTAAACAGCCTTCTTCGTTTGAATAAATGAGAGCTGAAAGGTGCTGGGTGCTCAGTGAACCCTGGTCATCACGGGTCTAATCCTGCATGGTCCAGATATTTCCTGGTTTCATGGAGTCACGTTCGAGTCTCTGACAAGACAGATGCGATATGAAAGGCTAATGAGGGCAAGGATCAAAAGTGGATGCTCCGTTTTGTTTTCAGCGTTGCTCCAAGTTCTGCAGAGCCCAAAGGAAGGGGGCTGGTCTTGAACTTTTAAATGTGCAACATATAAAAGTCATTGCATTTATACTTTTTTCTAATGTATTATTCCATCCTCTGATACTAGACCAAGCTTCAGAACACAGCAACCTTCGTAGATGGAGCGCTTGCTTTAGAAACCCAAAGATTGGGTTAAGATGTGGTAAAAAGTACCACGCATTGCTTCAGGAAGCTTCATCAGCTCACTACTAGTCCCTACTGGTCACAACACTTGCCACTTTATGGGTAATTAAATCGTTTAAAATGGAACTCGTGCAACACAGATATGCCACATTTGTGGAGTCAAATTTTGTGAGCCATGAAATTCCATAAACTCCTGCCACAAGTGTCCTTTTGTGGCCTAACTCAATAAATGAATTGCTGGTGGAGGCGAGATGTCTTGAAACTCTGATGCTTGATTTTGTCCTCAAGTACAGGAAATTGATGTCCATTTTTTTAATATCCTTTGCCGTTATTTAATAATCCATTTTCAATTATATGTCTCTTAAGATAGATTACTCATCCCAGTACTGATATTTTTCATAATGACTAAAAAATAAATCGTACTTTAAGTATCTGTCTTAGAAGACGTCCTCCTTACAGCTTAGTAAACTTTATGAAGCCAGTTTGCACCTATACATGTTGCCCATACATGACAGAGGTCTAGTGAACACAAGATGCAAAGAAAGTTATCAAAAGCAAAGCTTCTACCTCACACAGCAGTAGAGTTCACTTCTCTACACTGACAACATTAATAGTTGCAAACAGCAATTTACTTACATTTTTTCATGGTAGCATAACAGCACAACTTTTGTTATGAATGCAGTGTCCTGAGGTCAGGAGTGGTTCGAAGTAGACTTACTTGGAAGTCCATAGTTCCACGCAGATTTAGAAATGTTTTGATGGCTTCCTTCTTCACTTCAGCTAAATTGACAGTGTACCAGAGTTGTCATTCATTCATTCTTTGTGTTTATCGTGGGTCGTTGGTGAGTTATCAACTGTGGGCAACTAATTTTTGAGATGCTAACAAATGTCCCCTACTCATTTTATTGTGTTTAAACGGTTTAGCTCAGACATTAGGCACTATTGGCCTCTTCCATAGCCCCAGTCCGCTAGCATTTATCAACAAAAAAAAAGGTTTACAGTAGCTGTCATAGCAGTGTTGGTGTGTGGTTTGAACAAGTGTAGCATGTTCAATCACTCCTGTGTGTCCCTGCACTCCTCTGTTCTGCAGACCTGCTGAGAGATGTGTCCAGCGTCAACTTTTCAATATCCTTGGCCAGTGTTCTGGGGTTTATTGAAGAAGACTAGTTTCTTGCTCTGATTTCTGTCTCTCCCGTCAACTCGAAATAAAAGTGTGAACGGAGGTTTTGGTGCTCACGCTTTCATTGTTGTTTGTATGCTCTGTATTGAAACACGCTGACTCATGAGCTCATAAATTCAGACAGGAAAAAAAAGTTCACCTTCGTTTTCATTATTCTGCAACATCTACACTGCACACAGCTTAAATGAGAGCTGCCCTACCATCATAATAATAATCTCTTTTTGGAGATATACTCTCGCGTGATCAAATATATTTAAACAAAGTGAAACATCTGAACAAAGGGATGGCACAACGCATCACGGTGATGGCATGAACATGACAGTTTTCTGCATGTATTTCATGGAAGAATCCTGACAGAAACGCCACAATGACTGAAGGGACGGACGTATGAAGAGACGGACCATCACTAAAAAATAGTGTTTAATTGTCACCTATTAAGTAAATGTCAAAAATTTCCCCCCGCTTCATTTCAAAACATGCAAAAGTTTCATTATCTGGATTGGTCAGTTTGTCAGCTGCCTCAACCTGGCTGGATTGCGGCTCTCTTCACTGGCCGAATGACGGAGTTCGATTCCGGATGATGAATGATTTTTCTAGAGTTTCCTTTGCAGGTCTAAGCTTGACAGTGTTGCGTATTTTGCCTTCTGTGAATACATTTTTTTCACGCGTCACCACAGTCCTGCCTCATAAAAGAAAGAAGCAAGGGGTGTGGGGCGGGGACAGGGAACACGTATTTCGACAGTTTGCTGTTACATGACAGGGAGGAGATCCGCAAGATATTCTTGCTTCCTCATATCTCTCGCATTTATATAGTTGTAGAAACCTTGCTGTTTGTACTGTATATGAGACTGATTTTACAGTGACATTGAATTTTAACTAGCAGTCATGAAACCTTATTTGGGATGTATGGATGCTGAAAATGCTCTTAAATATGCTTGAGAGACGCCCAAGACGCAATTGTAGTAATTGTGGTGACAATGCAATTATGTTTAAATGTTGAGAGTTAATGACAATCATTCATTCAGTCATTGCACCCTTCTTTGGGCTCATGGGCAAAGGCAATAACAGCGTGCAGAACTCGATCAGGCTACGTTGACTTGACGCGTCAGCCTTGATCTCCATGCCACTGTGCTAGTCTGTTGAATATTTTCAAGAAAATCATGTTATGGCTGTAAATGCCCATTTTTATGTGTCAGGTAATCCAAGGTGACACTTCTGCTGATGCAAGCAACACCAGTAATGTGATGTGCAACTCTAGTCTGTACGACCTCAGGCCCCCATGAGTCATCTGTGAGAAATTCCGCTCTGCCTGGCCGAGGTATGCCACTTAAGGACTTAGACGGAGTGTATCAAATCTGTGAATAGTCCTTTACTGCGCAGGATAAAAAGATTATGGCATTTTAACCCCCAGGATCTTGCTGTCCTTTTGCACCCACCTTCCAGGAATTAGTCTGGCTTTTTCAATTGTGTCCGTCTCTCGGTGTTGATGGCACAGCGAGATGTGAGACATTCAATGGGACCGCCGGGTCGCTTTGGACCTGTGCCACTATGCTACATGACCAGGCCAAAAAAAAAAGAGGTCCTTCAGTCTCAGTAATGGTATAATAGGAGGGGAGGTGGGTTTGAAAAGCTCCAGTGGTCAGCTGGTAACACACCACTGCTCTTTTCAGCTCTCCCCCATTGCTTTTTTCCCCCTTTTGTCTCATTCATTGACTCACTGTGAGTTCTCTCTCTTGCTCTCCTCCATCCCTGCTGTGCCAATAGCTGTCTATATATGGTCAGATGCATTCAATCCACTCTAAATCCCCACGGTTTAGTTCAGCAGCAGTACTCATTTTGTTGTAGGCAGTCTTGACCGATGCCCCAGCCCTGTCTTTCTTCCTGATATCCCGCAGATTTTCAGAGACCACAAATAAACCATTGTAATTCCCAGAGTAAGAGATAAAGAAATAAAATAAAAACTCACAAAACAACCAAATTATCTTCCGCTCTGGGTGGAATTGTCATTACAATCTTGGCATTATAAAAGGATTCATGATACAATGTAAGGTTCATTATATATTGGATTCCAAAAATCCCTGATGCGGCTTAAGTTTAGGGGATTTTAGCCCATTTTACATCATTTCAGACAATAGGGGAAAGAAAGAGATTAAAATGTATGTACCGATGGAGTATTCATTCAAACAGTTTGGCCGTTGGGGAGCATTCCGCAACACGTATTGCTGTCAAATGTATTGAGAAAAGTTGACCTCTGAGCATGTGTCTGTTGAGTAAACCTGAGTTTTGAAGCTGCAGTTCCAATGACAAGTACAAACGAATGAATTGAGTAAACATAAATGACTATGAGCCATTTATTTTACAACTGAAATACATTTTGTAATGACAAAATTATTGCTCGGCAGCATGGTGGTCTAGTGATCCATGCCATTGGTTGGATGGTTAAAATTATAACTACAGTTTGAAATTGTTGCAATCGGTATTCTTGCGCTTTTATTTTGTTATTTCCTGTTTTCTTGTGTGTTGTTTTCATTTCCTGTTTTCTGTTTAACTTTACAACAGCACAGCTGGAACCCATCCACTAATCCCACTCCCTTCACCTTGGTTACAGTCTGTGTTGCCAGATGGTAACTTTGCATCCACCGGTAAAGATCCTCTCGAGACTTTGTTCCTTCACGTTCCTGGTACTTTTCAATTGTGCCTGCGTGTCTTTTTATGCCGCCTCCTTAGTTTCATCTTGGTTTGTTTTCTGCTCCTTTTCTATTAGCCTCGTGCTTTGTGTGAGAGTTTCTGTAGCTCACCTTTTCTTTTCTCTTCTTTTGTCTCTGCTTTCTTCCTTGTGTGTTTGTTTATTCCACCACCGAGCGCTTTTCGTTTTTTGGGCCTTGTGAGTTTATCCGAGTGCGTTTTGGTTGTCCCCGTCATTTAGGCTTGACTGTAACTTGACTATTTTCTGTTTAATGTTTTTGGCGGCATCCTGAGTTTCCTTGTTCTCCTGTTTGTCTCGCTGTTTTTCTGTGTCATTTGTGTATTAAACTTTGTTAAACTTCACCTTGTTGTTCAAGTCCTATATATACCAGCAATGATCTTAGCATTTGGGTGTGTCGTTTTTGTCTGAAGCTATATGTCAGAAAACTCAGAATATGTTCATTTCACATCCATCATTGTTAAAATGTGCTGTATGTACCTGAAGATAACATAATACAGAATGAAGTGTGTGAGCACAAAGAAATGAGCCTGCATTACTACAACCGGACACATTAGTTGACCTTGTCATCATCATTACAAAAAAACAAACATTTGCTTTCTGTGAGAACTCGATCACTGAAAGCTCTGCTACTTTGTATAATTGACAGCCAGCATCAGTTTGATGATAAATTCAGAAAGGTTTTCAAACAAATCAATTGTGGAACATATGGGTTTTTTTTGTGATGAACAACCATTAACAAAATGGGCAGCATATTAAAAACCAGTACAGAGAGAAAAACATTAATACTCCATTAAGCTTGAGAAATGCATAGGAATTATTACTAAGATTAGTGTGCAGAGCAAACTGTGTCTGCATCAACACTCAAAGTAATGACTGGCAACCAGAGGATAAGATCTATCGCACCAGATGTTGCTCATCTCTCATAACATGTTTGTGTCACTGCCGCTCCACTCTGATGCCTTCATTCGATACCCACATATCCGTAATTCTCCCGTTTTAAACGCTCTCTTGTGTCTTCTGGATTTAGATGTGTTCAATCGCAGTCATCGTCTTGCTAGTTGTGACTGATAGCTGTCTAGTTTGGTCTTGTGCATATGACCTGGAGTCGGAATGAATGGAGGCAGGCTGTTTGCTTTGTTCGTAGAGGAATTTCCCTGTCTTCTTATTGCCAGCAAGGACGATAAATACGACAATATGTACAGTCAAGCCGGCTTGAACCCAGAAGCTACTGCAGCTTTATTTGTGCTCTGCCCACAAACAGGCATCCACTTTTGTGGATATAAACTGTAAACTGTTTGCACAACCAACCAATCCTCACTCCCATGGCGTAGTAAATTGAGGTTTGCATCCTATACTGAGGTCAAAGGCAGTCTTCTGCATTGCATGTTGACACATAGGCGTTTCAATGGAGTGCAAAATGCTTCCCTTCACGTGTAACGTTCCAGACGTGTGAAGGGCCAAGAGGGGTAAAAGTGAGAGAGAGTGGGTGGGCACATTCAGAGGAGATGAAGGGGGCTTTAAGGGGCAATTGACATCCTGTTAAGAGTAGAACAAAAGGAGCGCCATCCCATGGCTTTCCTAACCCGAACTTTTTTTTTAACACCCATGGTGTCTGGACATGCCACAGATGACGGAACATGCTTCAATTGAAAACCTACTGCCACGTACAACGCTGAAAACTGCTTTCAGTGTCAGCGTAGGACCCAAAAACGGCTCAACGTCAATATATTACTCCATGGGAGTCAGTATCTCTTTCAAGTGGAGAGGACCCGACACTATGAACAGCCACTTCTTCCAATCTCATTTCCAGTTCCTGCCAGACCAGGCGGATCATCCATTGCCATAGTAAATGCAGAGGTCTTCTATGTCATGAATTATGTTCATACCATTGTCATACCAAGACCAGGAAGAAAAAATATAAATACAAAGTGAAAATACACAAAAAGCAAGTCTACAAAAAAGGGACACACCCCACACTGGGACATTAAAGGCCCCCAGTGGGGTTTGAAGAGGCGGAAGAGTAACAAAATAAAACAGGTTGGAGATGACCCCAGTAGGATATTCAGCTCGGGCTTTTCTTATTCGTTGAATTTAAGACATATTGAGGCTAAATTGAGCTCAGCGCCGTCCAAGCAGAAACAGCCTGTGCAATGATGAGGCCTTATTCTCTTTTATTCTTGGAGTGCTTACACATGCAGACACTGTGTCCTCAAAGAAAGTCGGCGATGTAATTCATTTGGGAGAAAGGTTCAGGGCTGTGTTTTCCTCCTTTCTCATAAGCCCCCACTGTTGGCCTTCAGAGCGCCAGTCGAAAGGTACTGAGAGTCTGGCTGTATTCTCTATGCCTCATTGAGCTTGCCTTTTAACACCAACATAATTAGTTTTTACCCAGCCTCGAGCCTCCAGTGTCTGCTTTTGTGGACCGTGTCTCTCACAGAATCGAACCTGTCTGGCAAACAGAAACAAACTGCCTCGCACAACTCCACTTGTTTGTACGCCTCTTTACCAGATTGCTTATTGAACAGCAGGCGTGACAGCTTAAGGTACAGAAGAGGGAGGGGGCACCGAGGGGGTCAGCAGATTCACACCAAGCACAATGTTCCAGGACACCTGTAATTTTTCTCATCATTTACTGCGTCCTGTAATTAATCTGCCGGCCCGTTTAATTAAAAGGGAAAGTAGAAGGTGTAATTGAAAGTAATCGCTACCGTGTGAGTCCGGGGAACAATGTGAGGGGTAATGTAAAATAGCAGGTGGGATGCATGTCTTTGGTGTATCTGGGAATGACCTCACAGGGAGCCACGGCAACTGGCAACTATGAAAGACAGTTAATAACAAAAGCAGATTATTATTTCTTGCTGGATTCTAATTGGCTGAGAAGTTGGATCATGGTGCTGAAAGTGATCCCCAAATAACTCCAAAATGCTTTTTTTCTAGATGACAGTTTTTAATAAGAGGACAACAAAATCCAAACTTGCTTCGCCCCTTTGTGAAAAGGCCTTAATTTTTTTTTTTTTTTTTACTCAGCACTGGGTTTCATCTGGGAGTGAGGCTTAGAATTCATTGAATGTTTTTTTTTGTTTGTTTTTTTTTTAACTTCTTGGATGAGTTTTGAGAGAATTTGTCGACCAGCTACTCCTGGGAACATGCACCACTGTTCTATGTTTCCACCATTTGTGGAAAATGACTCTCATACGAACCTGTAGAAATGACTTTTAACCTTTTCCAAACAAACTGACCTAAATTACTTTCTTTTTCATTTGTTTCACTGGGTGTCAGTGTGATGTTGAGCTTATGATGGGCTCTTTCTGTCACGATTTACTTTATCACTTTAATGCGATTTTTTTCGTGAATAAAGAAATTGCTTAAATACTTTTTCAGGTGAATTTTTTTTTCTTTAATCCCATTGCACATCACCCACGGGACCTTGGCCAAAGCGCAATTATGCTGTGTTGTAACAGTTATTTTGTGTTGATTTATTTTTATTTTATCTTTTTGCTACTGACACTTGACGATGAATGTAGACTATTTGCAGAGGATCAATTTGTTAGAATTAGTTGAAACTGTTTTCTGCAGCCTGATGATCTCCCATGGCACTCTGTTTGAAAAACACTGTACATTTTCTGTAGGTTTCTCAGGTCTTTGCAGTGCAGTCTCTGTCAGAATTGGGGTGCTCACTTGTATACTGGTATCTCTTTCTCTCTCTATCTCTCTCTGTCTCTGTCTCTCGGCAACAGAGCCAGTCTCCTGGAGGTCTGGAGTCGAAAGGCAGCTGCTGAGACTAGCTATGGTGCTGGACTTTAACGTGAATAAAAGATGTGAGGGGTTCATGATTGAAGTTCAGAACATTGCACAGTTTGTTTCATGAGTCAGTCTTGATCTCGAAGCCCGTTTTCAGAACTAGTTTTGAAAAGATCCTTTAAGCCAGGTGCACCACTGACCTTTCTACGGCACAAACAGCACCTGTCTGACTGGAATCCGGGGCTTGAGTTCTGCCAGCAATAGACTTCAGTCCTTATATGATTTTTCCGCAAATAACATGAAAAAAAACGACATGTTCAAGACCACCACTTTGATCTGTCCACTTTGTTTTAATATGTGTGATCACGTGAGATTTCATTATTAAAATGAAAAATGAATAAGCTCTCATGTAAGCCGTGCCGCACTGCCAGGCTAGTTTATACGTGGTGGAAGCCCTGTTGTACACCCATTTGCAAAGTCTCAGTTTCTTATCACAAAGACTCCAACAAGACGGCCACAGAAACATGTCAGAGTAGAATCACACAGCTGGGGTAGTGCGCCCGTCATTAACATGTTAAATGTGAACAAAATAAATATCTGAAACGTTTGCACTCGCCGCTTGAATGGAAGTGGCGAACTTTCTCCGCCTGGTTATCTCGCTGATGTGGCTGTAGATGTCAGGGAAATGCAGGGGCTGAGAACAGCGCGAATGACACGCTGGAATGACACCAAACATCTGTGGTTTTATTGCTCTGAAGTTTGTTTGCCCACGTGTTGTTTAATGTTTAGGCCACAGGGTTCCCAGAGCGAGAAGAGAGTAGCGGGTAGTGCTGAAATGACAGTATGAGTATCCATTCAACGTGAGGCCAGCTAGAAGGCCTCACTGTCCCCAACTCGTGATCGGATTGGCTATCGCAACTGTCCATCCACGATATGTATTGGTTCACTCTGAGGGCACCTGCGCCTGCACTGTTGCTGCTGAGGGCCTCGGGCTGATCTCATCCAACATGACGACACAAGCTAGCTGAATTCATGACATGAGTATGATTGTTATATATACTATACATAATATATTTTGTGAAAATTCATTACAAATACAATTCACTTTCATCCTGACACTTTTATTTTGCTATTAACAATTGACCTTAAACATAACCCATGAACTAATTTTGCCTAATCCACAAAAGGTGTCTGGTGATGACTCATCACAATTTCACACTGCTTCCCTCTCAATCTGTGTTCCTCAGCAACCTGACACTGCAAATGATTCCCGAGGAAAGCGGGAAACCCTGCTCAGTCGGCTCAATTGCTAATGGCATGTCATGCTTGATTTTGGAAAGTGAACACACTCGGTCAGTCAGTGACGGTACAGTGACAACATTGCGCACTCGTTGGTCAGCAGAGGGGCGGAGTCAATTCAAGAACTTGGAACGGCTGATTTCAGGGTACATCTCTCATAGAAATTTCTGGTTTGTTCATTTCTCAAACCACAAAGAAAAAAAAGTGAAGATGTAGTACGCCTTCTGTCTTGCGGTTCAAACTCCTTTCTCCGAGCTGTAGCCCACTCCGGCCACAGATCCGATGACTACTCTTTGCTGTTATTGTTTGCACCCTGTATAGATGACGTCAGGCATCACAGTCCACCGAGTCACTTGCCTGACCCCATTAGTTGACTTGTCTGTGAGCATAGCCATGAGACATGCACTCTGAGCAGATCCACTACGTTGAACACAGTCTCCTGCACAAACTCCTACTATCCAGCTCTTTTCCTACATATGTGTGGCTTGTCCATCGCTCAATTCTTCTCTGCAAATGTCTCCAAATGCACAATGACACGACTTGTCCTCCCTGCACTCCCCAGTCACAGAGCATCTATTGCCATTTCTTACCCTACCTTCATCATTCTGTTGTGGCTCAACAGTTTAATGTAGTTGCTGATTGCTTCTATGTCACCAAGAGCTAAAATGCAGCTAAACAGCTGTTCTGGATCAAATCCACATTTATTTACTTTGTTGCTGTGGATTTTCCAAACATAAGGTAGTAGCTTGAGCTTGTTTGTGTTTATGTACATGCTTGTTTTTGTTGATAATGTCTGACAACTGTTAAGCTGTGACAACTGTTTTGCCTCTCCCAAAAAGACTGAATTGCAACTTGACAGATTGAAAATGACGAAAAAGAGGTCCATGCTGCGGTTAAATTCAGACACTGCACTTGTGCTCCACTGTGCCCAAGGCAGTGTTTTGGTAAGGGTGGCAGATTAGGGCTTATCCAGAGGCCAAATATCGAGCAACACATTAGAATTGCTGAGGAAGGTGTCAGTCATGCAGTTCATTCTGATAATACAGCAATTTACCCTGGAAAAGTAGGTAGGGATTTGAGAGCTTCCAAAAGATGTGTCAATCAACATGTATTTGTCCTTTAAAAAAAATGTGGAAAACTATGTGACCGCTATGTGCAGTGTATAAAAACAACTCCCAACTTTCATGCAGTCGAATGTTACGTTTGCATCCTGCATCTCATGCGATGGTGAAATGCCTTGTGGCCAAAATTCACTCCCATGGCGTAATATACTGTACTGATGTTGGGGAAGTGGACTTAAGCTGTAAGAGCAACAGTCAAAAGCTTAATTATAAATGTGTTGGTAAAATACAAAAATGTAATTACACCATTATAATTCAATGACTAAAATATCTTATTTGATTATATATTGTTTCAATGCATAATATATATTGACCCTCAATGTAGTACATATCTTGCCATCATGATTATATGTCAATTAAAAAAAAAATTGTTAAGGACATTTTTCAATCTCTCAATCTCTACATTTTGAAGGACAAGGAAAAATGCTAACATGAGTGTCACTCGACAAAATACAGCTAAAGATTTAAATGTAACTGCTGCACGGGAAGTAGAGCCATGAAAAAAGTAGACTGATGAAAAAAGGAAAATAAATAAAAATAACTATATTTAGAATTCATATAGATGAAAATGGTGTTATAGTCCTCGAGACCAGTCTCAAGACCTCTTTTTTGGGTGTCTGTCTTGTCTTGAACGCATTTTTGCCAGAGTTGGGTTGACTTGAGGCTTCTATTGAAGACCGGCCGAGACCAACAGAAAAAAATGGAATATGGCAGTTGCCTTCCTGGTGTCAAACACTCGACTGTACAGCAATAAATTGGTAAAACTTGGTAAAACATGGACTCTGGCTTTTTCTTCAATTCTGTTGTGGTTTTTCTGTGATAAGTTTAGGGGACTAGAACTGATGCACAAATTGTCTTGGTCTTGATCCAAATATATTGGTCTCATCTTGTTCTCGATACCCTGAAGTCTCCATAATGTCTTGTTTTAGTTGTTGTGGTCTTGACCACGACACTTGTAGAAAAGAAGAACAAACTACTTTGTACATTTGTTCTGACCTCATGATGGCACGACAGTGAATGCCCACGTATGGCCCTCAGGCCACGTTTGTCTGATGTAAATGTATGTACATCACATTCTTATCTATTTCTTTGTGTATATAACCTCAAAGCAAGCTATGAAAGTGAAGTGAAATTGGCCTTGACTCGACTTCAATGCATTTTCTTGGGTCGAAAGCGGTAAGCTAGAGATGTGGGCAGATACATAACTGGCGGAAAAATGAAAGCATATTAATAATAATAAAGAGATGCCCATGCAGGTCAGTCTACATGGCAAAAGGAGGGTTAGTGTTTGTGAGAGTGAATTTCTTGACACAACATCAGTAGATCTTCACATGATTTCTCAAGGGCTTTCAGTCATTGACACCTAAATACTGATGCGTAATGTCTCCTCTTCATGTCTCCAGACAGTGTTTGTGAAGAAAAAAGGTCGGTGACAGTGGTGCGGCCCAAGTATGCACACAATTGAGTAGGTAGTCACGACCTAATGTTGTTTGACCAGGCCATTGTCATCCGATGACTGTGTCCCGGGAGCACTTTTATACGGAGAAATGGGTCTTTGTTTACAATTGTTTAATCAAGATGGCAAACAAGTTTAAATTAACCCGCGGCGGTGATAAATGTAAATGCCAAATGTCTGCCAGCGCTCGTGTATAAAGCTTTTACAAGACAGAGGCCTTTTCTCTGAGGCTTATAAAGCAGCTCAGCGCTGACCTGCTGCTGAATCAGAAATGGCCTGTGGTCGGTAATGAACATTGTTACCAGATCACAGAAGCAGAGGGAGTGATACATTGTGGGATGTGATTCTTAGACCAATGCAAATCAGCCTTCGATGCAATGATTCTGTTCTGATGCACCAACATGTAGCGCTATACTGTTTATGCAAGGCATCCAGCTGGTTTTAAGAAAGCCAGGGGCACAAAGCATTATTTCTGTTGCCTGCATTAATATGAATGAAGGTATAAAGGGGGTAAACTATATGAATATACAAGGAAACGCACTGAGGTAAATAAAAATGGGAATAAAATACACACATACCTTTTTAACACGGAACCAACAAAGGTCACGGATTGACTTGACATCATGTTGTGTTGACATTGTGCAGATAAAATGGTGATAGCATGAAGTTAAACGGTATGTGACCAGAAGTGTTTCAGTGCATTCATTCATGTGGAAAAATTGCTCCGATGATTAATTGGATTTGGCTTTTGAGAGCATTCAAGAAAAAGAGATTATCTTGAATGGAATTTGATTGAAAGTCAACTGGATTTGACTTTTAAAGCTGAAAAGCAAATTCCGTTGAGCATCAGTTAAACCTTCTGTAATTTACCCTTTTGACTTCAGCGAGACAATCTGTGACTAGACGAACAGTTTAAACCCAAACCGTTTCCCGAAATGCTGCTGCATGTAATGGTCACGAAAAGTGCTGCTTATAAGTGGCGTCTTCTGGAACACGCCGCAGTAGCATTTCAAATCAGTTACGTTGAAATTTCACAACAAACGTGTACGTCAATCATTGCGCAAACGTCTCTGCTTGTGCTCAAGTGTAGGACTGGAAACCAGTGTTGGCCTGTGCAAGATGCCTTGGCACATGCTGGGAATTTTTTAAGCAGAGAATGTCATATGTATTCAGGTGCAGAGGGATGGACATCCAAACAGGTCTGACTCGGCAACCTTTCCTGGGACTGTCAGAATGATGGTTACTGGAAATATAATATTTTGGCCAAGGGGAAAAACACAACAGTCATTTTCGTTATTCATTCATCCATATCTAATGTTGAGGGTAGATTCAGTAAACATGAAAAGCAGATTATGGAAGCTCAACCAACACTTCTTTAGGAGACTTTGGACTTTTGGCCAAAATCGCATTAATGCTTATTAATGCCCATTATATCTGACTTTGCTCTGTTCATTTTTAACTGTTGGTGTGTGTCACAATTAAAGCTTCAAATATAGCAGAAACTGCAAAGGTTTTATTAAATTTCCATGCTCTCAGCACCCTTCCCTCTGTCTTTTTATAAGCAGCTTAACGAGTCTCCAGGCAATTTTCACACCCACACTCGCTGCCATACCCCAAATTCAGTGTGGGGACTTTAACTTACCTGAGGATGTTGCAGCTATTTTTACTCACCAACTTCCTTGCCACCATGAGAAAGTCCCAGCTGCACTTTTCCTTCCCCTGTCACCTCGCTTGTGCTGCTATTTGATCACGGATTTGTCTGCCACCTTTTATTGGTTTATATTTATGCAACCGGAATGAATGAGAAAGAGAAGTGTGTAAAGGTCAGGTGTCACATGAGAAATATGAATATCTCTTCACTATTGTTTGCGAGAACGATACTGTATCATATCAAGAATGTTTACTGAATTATTCATGGAAGACTTGTGCCAGTCGAGTGCGGGGTCCACTGAGAAGCTTCAGTTGAATCCCTGCGGGGTAGTTAAGGCAACCATCATGTTTAAAGAATGAAATCGGAGCAACATATACTGTAGTATGTCAATGAGGACCACTGCTAGCAAAGTACTTTCACAAGCTAAACAGGAATGTTGCTACCAATTTAAAAAATGTATTCAAGATAGTACCATCCTGTAACAGAAGGGAACCTTGATCCGATATCATTGACAAAAAGGCACATTCAGATGACCAGACTCGGACTGTAGGAGGCAGTGCAATACATTTTCACTCTGAATGAAACATTTAAATGCTTGAACTTTTTGGTCCAGTCTTAATGCAAATGTCACGTTTCAGTTTGGCGCATAAGCTTATCAGTAGAATAAAATGTTTCCCATTTTTTCGCGGGGTTAAAATAGTCATTGGCTCTCATTGTAATGTTTGACCAGAAGAATCTCACAATAAGGTAGCACCGTGCATCAAGAACAATATAGACCAACGCAACTGTAACAGATGTTCAGAACAGTCACCACATGGCTTAAAACTTACCTCACCACCGCCTTTCTTTCACATGATGTGCCATCTACAGTCAGAGTGAAACCTTTCATTGATTTGAAAGCCTGTGTCAACATGCAACACGGACGACTGACATCGGCATCACTCCGGGGCAAGAAAGGCCATTTGACAACCGTCGATATGTGATGCCTCTGCTGCAGCAACAGCAAACGAAGAGGACAATAGTGCGAAGAGAGCTACAGCGGGGGAGTGAGGAGCAGAATGATGAACCCTCCAAAATATTCATGGATTCTGATGGTAATTTGAAGTATAAATGTGGCAAGGTTGTACATCACACATTATGTCTCTTTGAGCAGTGGTGAAATTGTTGTCGTGTCAGCGGGACATCAAATGAAAGCAGTGACAAATACATTCCAGCCAGTCATGACGCATTGTTCCTCAAACCGCAAAGAAGAACTGGCATATTCTTCGAAAACAACATGATGGCGAATCGATGAACGTATGATGAACGGATATGACATAACAAAGTGCCATCAAATCCTTCATTTCAATTGTCTACAGCGTGTTAAAACATTGAAAAGAAAAAAAAAAAAAAACGGCATCATCCCGCTACAGGTAGGACACATTTGGTAAGTGGATCGATGTGTACGTGTGTGTTCAGAGCACAATCTACATTGTAATGCTGACTGTGTGGACAATGGCACGACAGCAATGAGCAGAGTCTCCGGATTCTCGAAGGGCATCACTGTCCATGATGGGTACAGCATTTGTACCCAAATACAAGAAGCAAGTACAACTGCAGACTAAACAAACATATCAAGTGAAAATCGTGGCTGTAAATTGGGGAGTACCCAGCATAAAAGGGAGACGTGAAACATATCTGCGTGTACAGTCTACATTGTAATGCTAACTGTGCAGACAATGGCACGATAGCAATGCGCAGAGTCTCCGGATTCTCGAAGGGCATCACTGTCCATGTTGGGTACAGCATTTGCACCCAAAAACAAGAAGCAAGTACAACGGCAGACTAAACAAACATATCAAGTGAAAATCATGGCTGCAAATTGGGGAGTACCCAGCATAAAAGGTAGACGTGAAACATATCTTCATGTACATGTTGGGTACAGCATTTGCACCCCAATACAAGAAGAAAATACAACCGCCGACGAAACTAAGACAGCAAACATGATGATGAATTATGAAAAGAAAACGTGTTCAAAGGCAAGAGCGAGGCAAACAGGCTTGAGAATTTCTGTAAGTTATGCATCAACATGTATTTTAGCTTCTAACTGGGTGCAGCGTGGCGGACATAAATATGAAAACATCTGACATGATACAATCAACTCAATGCGAGTAAGCAGATCATTTATCTAAAAATGAGATTCATCAAGAATGCTATTTCAAGAGGAGTTGTGTTGGTGGAAACATAATCCAAAGCCCTCTTTGCCATAGCATTTGATGATCTAGTGTGCATCCTGATTTATGGAGATTTGCTGATCCCATATGAGACGCCAATGAAGAGTAATCCAAGAAATGATCATTACTATTGTTATTATTATTTACTTAAACTGTAATATCTTCCAAAAACATTGTGTCACTCACTTCCTTTTGTAAACAAACCCGATACTGAGTCAAAGCAATGTGAGGCTAAACGGCCCATTGATGATGAATTAAGTGGAAAACTGATGGGGCAACCTGCTGGATATGCATCTACTGCAGACAAGGTGACAGTGAAATCTAGGTTTCTTCAAGGGCAGGAGAGTTGGTTTCTGTCGGGTTCAACTTTGTACGGTCTACTCTTTTAAAGGTTTATGATGGCATTACATGATAATTCATTGCATAAAATGTTGATCTGAACATGCTTTTTCTCCATGAGAGATCAAACTCTTCGGTAGGAACGTTTAGGACATTTGACTGTAAGCTCAAGGACGAAACATTTGGTTATAAGCCTATTGCATGTTCGGCCTGCTTCCACACTTGATAGCTATTTCATGGTTAATAATCGATATGATGTAAGTCAATGCTGCTATTACCAATAATACCAGTTGGATAGCACCACAGTGCATCCCAATTTAATGCGAGCAATACTACATTTCTGCTCCGTGGCGTAAAAAGGAGATGTATTTTTAACCAGGGACAGGAACAGTGGACGCGCTGCAGCCCTGTCTTGTAACTCTCACAGAGCTCCCCTCCTGCTTTAATGGACACGTGAAAGTTTAAAAGCATTTCAATCAATGAGGCTAAGTCTTCTAATGGGGCCTTCTTTCAGGAAGGCGAGCCGGAATATACGTTTTCATTACACGCGCCAGATTGCCAAGATCACTCAGCCCTGTATTGAAATGAGAGGTGTGCTTCGTGATTACCGGAGAGAGTAAAAAGCTTCTCGGAGACAGGGCAGAGTGAAGATGGCTTTTCTCCCCCTCATCATCCCTTCCTTAATTCACCTTTTAATAGTGGAGGCGAGGGTGGAGAACGCTGATGGTGCTGATGGCCTCCATTGCTGATAATGCGCCAACGTCAGTACAGATTCAATTTATGAAGATTTAGCTCTATAAATAAAAGTGCAGATGATGCATTAAATCATCACCTGGTGGAATAGCAAGTGAGAATCATGGCTGCAAATTGGGGAGTACCCAGCATAAAAGGTTAGACGTGAAACACATCTTTGTTTTGGTTCTCCCCCATAGACATGCAAATAGACAGAAACGTTTCATCAACTGCCCTGAAATCTAAAGCACTGCATCGTCGCTGACCGCTAGTTAGCAAGCTCGTAAGGCCTCTAACCATGAGAGGGATTTATCAAAGTTCATGGACGGACAGCTGACACTTCTGACACACGTTCTGAGGCAGGAGAAGTTTGGTGCCACTGAGGCTAATTGCTTCGTCTTTAGGGGTACTTTTTTTTTTTTATTTGCACAAGTAGAGCAGGTGCATTTTAGTTTTGTTGCTGGTGGAGGAACCAGAGTGTGAATAGTGTAAAAATGTATCTTATTAACTGCCAGTTGTGACAGGAGGATCCCTGCTGAGTATATGTTTCCACTTCCCAACTTGAGCAGAAAAACATTGCTCACACTTGAAACACTGCAGCATGTGAGAAAATCACACCGTTTTAAGAATTTCATTTGTTCGTGTTCGTATTATTATTACTATTATTCCTATTAATGTGTATTTTTCCTACAAAAAGAGCCTTGTGTTCCGACAGGCACCACAATGTTTTGATGGAATGACAGGAGTCAGACATGATGAAATCCAAAGCAGGGATGATAATGCTTCCTGACTCTATTTCATCCTCATATGTGGGTGCTGAACAAACGTTCAAATGATTCCACCGCAATACTGCAACCCTCGCTCACAATGACGGTGTTGATCCAGCATCTATCTTTTTTTTTTTTTTTGACCATTCTGTTGAGAATGTTTCTGAACTTATACGCCAAACTTTGAAAAGACACGGTAAGTGCACATTTTGTTGTTTGTAACGGACCTGGTATCATGTCATTGCCACCAATGAAAACATGAGAAATTGAAAATAAATAATCGATTCTGGCGAGGAATGTTTATATTTAACACTGCTGTGAAAAAAAAATGCCCTGTAACTTCAATAATTCAGATGATAACGTAATTAAACACAATGCATTTTCAAAACGTCGGTTGAAGAGTAATGAGATGGCTGAGAAAGCAAGAGATAAAGGCCAACATGAGTCCGACTATTATGCATATATAAATAATGAGACACTTTCAAAGACATTCTCACCTGGTTTGTCAACAAGTCACAGTATTGCCGCTCAGTTTAAACCAAAAACATTGTTCATGTTCCAATACACACTCAATATGTGTATAAGTGTATAGTGCAGGCCCATAAAATCAAAATGAATGTCATGCAAAATCCCCTTATTATGGGATGCATAATGGGAAAAATCTATCAACATTTCTGTGGCTCTTGGGACCATTATATGCGACCAACCAATCTTGGAGACAGAGAGCTCTTTGGATGAAGCCTACTTCCTTGTGTGCACCGGTGACTAACCATCTGAGTTTGTAAGCGCATGAACCATTTATTTTGACATGCCATACTTGATGATTTTAGGAGCGAAACCTGACAGATGAAGCTTTGAGAAACAATATATATACCATATTAAAGATGTCTCATTTTTGTGCACTCAAAATTCACATTTAGAAAGCATCTGTTTTTTCAATTCATTAATAATATAGCTAGTATTGTGATCAGTTTCATATGGATGTTGACGTAAATGAAATCCATCATTTTGTTCAGAATTAATAACCACAAAAGATTTAATTAAACATTAACCACTGATCCATCATTTGCTCCCTCATGCTCTCAACTTTACGGAAAACAAGTAGCGTCGTACTTTTCACGGCATTATTCCACAGACTGAAACATCACAGGATTAAGGAAAGCAAATGATGTGCTTGATGGGGAGATGGGAGGTGGGGGCTGGGGAGACAGATGGGGATAGAAAAAAGAACAAATCTGTGTGTGGGGTATTGACGGTGTGTGTTGTGTGAAGTCTAACATCTGCCAGAACCTCTGCATTTTAGGTCTTATCAGCTCTCTAGCAACCCCTAATGATGAAACACAAGCGGGTGAAAAACATGTTTTTGTGCAACTTATCGTCAAACTGAGTGAAAACAATTGAACAATGAAAATCAAATTATTTTCTTGAATTACTTTCTCATCCAGAAACACACACCAATGTGTGTGCAGATATTATCTTCAACTGGAAATGTTTGTTTTGGGAAAGGCTGATGAGTCAAGGCAATTTGTTTGTGTAAGAAAAAAAAAAAAAAGCAAACTGATACTGTATAAAACTGAGTCTCAGGTCCCACATGTTTATTTGTTGATGGAGAAGGACAGTGGCAAAGAAGGCCGATCGACCCGGATAATAAAACTTGTTCTCAAAGTGCTTTACTGACAAAAGATAACTTAAACAAGAACATCCAATAAGAACAAAGGATACAGCTTTTCTGGTGTCTAAATTGCCTCATGACTTTTTGAATCTGGGGCAGACGGCGATCAAAGAGTGATCACCCAAACATCTGTTAGTAGTTTAGTTTACTTCCAGTCGAGGGTGGAGACTTCAGAGCAAGAAACCAAAAAGTTCTAGGGGATGCCAGGGATGATGTCTGACATGTTGACGTTAGTCATGTCTGTCGGCAGCTGCGGGCAGGTCCGAGGAGTGTCTGCTGCAGCTGTGGAGACAGATGAAACAGATGAAGATCGTACACTAATCCATACCAGATATTCCATCAACACTGCGAAAGAAATTTAATTAGAAATGCTCTCTTTTCTGACTCATAAATACTAGCAGACGCTAGCCTATAGACACGAGCAGCTAACACGCTTGGCTTTAGTAAACACAATAAAATGTCTAGCGGACATTTACATGTCTGTTCGGTCTGACAAAAATACCTTCGCCATGTTTTAAAACACATCAAGGACCTGTGGTGCAAAACAACTGAATAACTTTGTTAGTCTGGTAGAAACATCAACATTTCAGTCTTAGCTTTAGTCTTTAGCAGTCCATGATTCTTGACAGATTGTGAATGTACAACATTGTGCTCCGGGCTCTTGGTCAGTCAGGTTTACATTTTCTCTTGCTGGACTCTTAAGAACAAACGTTCTCTGGTGACACAACTTTACTGCCTGCCTTCAATATGAAACCCATTATAATCTTGAGCATGAAAATAAAAATCACAATGTTAATACATCAACTGAAAGAGGTTTTCAAACGTTGTCAAGAAATACCCTTTGAGAAGGCAATATGCGCTTTGAAATGGTATATTGTTGTTGGTTACAACAGATTGAGATCGAGTACAAGGATAGAAACATGCTGGTATTGATCTACCGATCATCAGCCGATACTGTCATGAAGATGTCGTTCTCCATTCGGGACTTTTCTCCACTCTGTCTCAATCTGTCTCCTCGGTCAGTCGGTTCCATTATCCCTGCTCTCTATGTTAAACCACAGAAAGCTCTGTGTGTTTACATAAGCATGCGAGCCATCTTGAGATGCTGACAAACACAGTATGGCGAATAATTTGGTGCACTTTAGCACAATCATTGAGTGCTGGGGTCAATATGTTACTGAGCTGTAAGTCACGTGGTCTGCGAGTGTGCCTGTGTGCGTGCACGCATTTGAAGCTAATGAGGAGGGGTTTATGCGCCGCCCAGGGCCCCTCCTGGAGCGCTACTCAGACTCAGACAGCGGGATGATTAATGGAATGTAAATGTTGATGGATTATTGAACAGGGAAATGATAAAGTTGGCTCATGCTCTCATAAAAAAACAGGCAGGCAACAGTGAGTCGATCGGTGTGTGTATATGCGTATATTGTAGGGGCAAAGTTAATAGCCTCCGCTTTAAAAGCCACTACCCTTTAACCTGCATTTAAATGGCTTTGGACACGGGCAAAACCAAAGGCCGGCCACAGAGCCAAAACCAGGAAAAGTCGATGCAAATTATAATTGGGCCATCAATAGCTCTGAAGATAAGGATACAGTGATATAATATGATTAAACCTCAGTCAAATAATCCCATCCAATTCCAATCTCCCTCCAGCTCTTCTTCATCCTGTCTCAATTTTGATCGTAATTCACTTAAAGGCTCATATCGTACACAGATGGAGTGGAAAACCAATGCTCTTTGTCTGACTTGATGCTTCCAGCTTGGGTCATTCATTCACAGTATGAGGAAAGTTCTCATGCACCCTGGGAGGGATGGCAGAGCTTCGTTCGCCCTTTTGAAATATTCTTTTTTTTTTTTTTTTTTTTTTCATCATTGATTTAATGCAATATAGAGTGAATTCATTCCACCATATGGAATGTATCTACAACTGCCTTGCTAGAAATAACCAGACTACATACTGCTTATTTATGAAGTTTTATGGCGTGAGTGAATTATTTGTTGCTGTGACGTACTGATTCACAACAATAGGATTCTAGGAATTCAGAATATGCGCTTAAATTAAATGTCCTTGTGGAAGACAGTGTTAAAAGTGAGTCTTTGGTTGGACTGGCATTCAAAGCAGCACTCTAAAATGGATGATAGAAATATTTGCTTTCAGGCAGAGATTGCCTTTGAACACATAACAATATCAATACAACACCTGGTTCGCTGTTCTTGAATGACAAATAAGCTCAGTTTAAGTTTATGAATTCCATACAGTGTAACCACTTCTATGCTTGCATATGACATTCATTCTGCTCACATTAATAATCCACTTTATCATAGAAGTAGTTTCAAAAAAGGCAAGATATGCATAGACAGTAACTATCACTGTATGCTGTAGTTCCAGTCATCACCTGACAGTAAACCAGTAATGGTTTGTCACAAGCCGTTACACATTGTTTTCTGCCTGCCTGCCTGCCTGTCTACCTGCCCAGCTACCTTGGTCTCCACACCTCCGGATCTCCAGCCTGTCTCCACCACCAGCAGCTGGCCTTCACCAGCCACCTCACTATTGGGACCACACCACTGAGAAGCTCACCACCGCCTCCTGGATCACCACTAAGCCACATTAAAGAATTATTCTGGAAGATACTGTCTGTTTCCTCTAGAGTCTTCTGCCTTTCTAACCATCACACATATATGTAAATTTGCTGTGTAGTGAACTGCAGTCTGCAGAGACCTTTAGGGACCATGCATGTGTGTGCACAAATAACCATTTGATTCGTGAAAATAATGCTAGGCAGCATGATGTAGTCAGAGATTCAAACTTGTGCTACCAAAATCAAAGCGAGAGAAATGCATGAATTCTTACTGAAAAAACGATGCTTCTTGGGTTATCATCTTCATTTTTGTCATGTAAGGAGTCGCACATTTGGAAACTAACAAAGCAGCATTTAATAGCTTGTTTGCTTGACTTTCAATCCCTCACTACCGTATCTCAACATCTCCTCTGAAGTTCAGCCCAGCGGATTTAAATCAACGGACAAACTTCAGAGGAGAAAGAGGATTAGTCGATTGTTGATCTCATGTGAGCGGAATACAAGACGCCTTTCCTTTCACTGCCACCTATACACCACCACATTCTCCAAAGAAGTATCTTGGCGTGACTTAATGTCAGTCACCATTTCGTTCTCAAGAGTGACCAATAATGACGTCACTACCCAAATGGTTAAAATGCAGATGTTCACATTTTCACCGTTTGCTGCTGATGCCTCGATCTGGGTCCATCATCATGTCCATCTCAACTTTACCGTTACATCAATCTCTCATCCTTCTCCAAACCTACAGTATTCTGTGTTTCTGTCCATTTTTTTTATTTTAGTTAGAAGGTTAATTTCAGAGTGTTCTTTCACATTTTTAGCAGGCTCACCCAAAACCAATGTTGTGACTGTCACTCTTAGAAACTGAACTGAAAAAAAAAAAGAAAATAGTCAGTCGGAATTGACACAGTAAACAATGAATGCATAAATATAAATAAAATAAATTATTATTAACAACAACAACAATAATAATAAGAATAAGAATAAGAATAATAACAATGAAGCTGATTTCACGTTTCACAATTTAGTGGGTGTGGAAAAAAAACACCTTCTGACACAACCAGACCTGATGCCACAATCCTGATCACAATCCAAACTGATCAATAGGTTGATGTGATTTTATGCTATATAACCAGAGAGAAGAAACATAACACATTTTAGGACCTGATGTCTCTATCAGTCTTGGTATTTTCTGCCTGCATTTTCCCTTTCTTCTTAAAAAAAACAAAACAAAAAAAACAGTCCTTCCATTCTAACAAGCCTATTGTGAAGAAATTGCATTTGAGAGAGTAAAAGGCCCACCTTGTACAGCGCCATTTACTCGGAGAATGGCAGGGTTCAGTGGGATCATCATTTTCACACAGCAAACTGTAGATTATTATTTTGCAGACAGGTTCCTCAAGTGGAAAATTAGCTTCCGCCATCCATGGTACCTTTACGCTCCCATTCACGACAACAATTCAACACACAATGAAGAACTGTGTAAATGAAACTAATCGCTGAAAAAAAGACTGAAACAATCATTGAGCTTGGAAAAGAGCTGCGTTTCGCTAAGTCTGTGTCTGCAACTGCTAAAACACATTACATTTGTGATACACACTGGTTTATTTGCAAGTTAGTATAGGAGTCTATGAAGCACAAACACAACACCAGTTAAAATCTGAAATCAGATTGCATGTACATGAATACACTTTTAATCTTCAGTCATGTTCTGCAGTGTATTTATTAGATTGAATATTAGTTAACCGTCGCTGAGTCCTGTTCAGGATTGTGGGAAGTGCTGGAGCTTAACCCACCCACTCCACCTAAACAGGTCCAGAGCTGGATTCAAACCCTCAACCATCTTGTTGAGAGGCAGCAGTGGAAAAATTTACGATTATAATAATAACTTATAAAAAAATATGATAATAATCTTCATTTATGTGGCACCTTTAAGGCACAAAGACACAAAACTAAAATCAACACGAAGGATGTGAGGTGAAGATCACTATCAGCACAAAACACAGATAAGGCATTTTGTAAAGAAATGTTTTTAAAAGAGATGTAAAAAGAGGTGTGGAACAGACTGACCCAGTATTCCAAAATTTGAGAAGCTCTGACTGAAAATGTTTGATGCCTGAAGAACACGGTAAACATTTCTGAGCTGTAGCCCAGTGATGACCTGAAAAATTAAAAAATCAATTCTAAGGTGCACAGGAAGCCAGTGCATATAGTTTATAACTGAGGGAATGCGACGTCATCTGTTACAACCAGTTAAAAGCCCAGCCGCTGAGTTTTGAATGAGTTGGAGGTGGAGGGAGTATTGATAATCTGAATACACCATTAATCTCCAGTAGTCTACAGTAGGTCTGGTTTATTGAGTACATGTTTGATTATTGAAAATATTTTGAGAACTGAAATGTTTTGCTTTATTTATTTCTATGTATGATTCAAATGACAGGGTTGAGTCAGCGATTATTACTCCTAACTTTCTGTTATGAGCCTTTATTTATCGACAGTTGACCATGTGTCTATGTTGAGGACGGTGGATATTTTTGATGGATGATTTCAAATTTGATTTCACTTGCTTAATGTGGATGTGAGCCATCCAACAGGCTAAATCAGCAGCTCGGTCTCTGGGCGTGAGGTATATCTGTGTATCATCAGCATAAACATTGAATTAAAATATGAGCGAGGGGAAGATTATAAATGAAGGGTGTTTATCCGGTAACGGAAAAGCATTTGCTTCTTCCATTTGATGTAGAGCTTGAGCTGAGCACAAAGGTCAATGTAGCACTTATAAAAAAAAAAAAAAAAGCACAATCACTTTTTCTTTCCTGATTCAACGTCAAAAAACATTAAGAGATCACCTGACCCTATTGTGGGCTATAGATCCTCGTTCCATCCCACATTCTGCTCACAACAAATTCAATTGAACTTGTGATTGGTTTCATCGATTCTTAGGTTCTGCCCGAGCATGTGCGTTCTGGTTCATCTTATTCCCCTTTTACACACCTCAGCGGTCTCTAATAACACGACTCTCTCTGTGACAAACAGGTCACTGTGCTGGCCTGCTGGGATATTACCAGTTTGACCAGTAAGTAATGTCTTTGACCGTAAAATTGGAGCCAGTGGGGTCTACGGATATCATATTTTGTTTAAGCCCAGACTCCAATTAATTGAATGGTAGCAACTCATGTGAGGAGCTTGGGCTGGAAGTAGGCCATGTGGAAAAGATGGGTAACTGCAGAAGCATTGATCGAGGTGGAGAAGAGAGTCTGGGAACCACCTCATGGGGATTGTGGCTCAAGGCAAATTCTATGCTCTTCATGGCATGTAATTAGAGAGAACACTCTTTAGCAATTTTCTTATTGCATATATAACTGATCCGCATTCCGCTGTGTGGTCTTGGTGAATGGAGAAGAGCAGTGCAACAGGGTTTAAGCATGAAACAAAGCAACTGGGATTTACACATGCATGGAAATGAGCAGAGGGCAATGTGAAAGGGCACAGATTTAAATTAATCACGTAATGCCTAATATGTAATATTTATGGGAAAAAAATTCAGGGTTTTTTTTCAGCACATGTTTCATAAAGAAAGGATATTTTGCAAGTGATTCAGAATGTCATTTTTGAATGTGTAAATCTGGATCATTGTATTTTGAGGTGAGAAAGTCACTGGGTAAATGGCATGCTTGATCTTATGACAGGATTGGAATGTGAATTGTGGAAAATCATGTATGCCAAAATTCAGCAATGAAAATAGAAACAAATCAGGAAGATTAAAAAAAAAAAAAAAGTTCATGCATCAATTTCAATTGAAACCATTTTCCATATTTTTTTCTGTTTTTTTTTTTTCAGTCTTATTGCTACTTTGTGTTTATGTATTTTACTAAAATATTTTCATATATTTTTATATATGTTCCTCGAGACATAGCAAATTAGTATATAGCACTCCATAGTAAACAATCCTACTCAGACTTTGGGGGTTAAAAGAAAAACCACAAATATAAATAATTCAGGATGAATGGATAAATTCAGGATGAATATAGGAAAATGAAGAGCATTGTTCAAGCAAGATATCAGAACATAACATACTGTACATGACGAACATATGGCCATTAGGAAAATATAGCTATATGAAAAAAATTAAAAAAAGGTAACAACTCCACTGTCCCACGTGGTGGAGACCCCTGTAAGAGCTACAGCAGGACATGCTGGAGGGACTGGGTCTCCACACTGCAGGAAGTGTGCAAGGGAACGGAAAGTAGGAAAAGAGTACGAGAAAATGTATGAATAATGGGTAGATGGGGAACAATAATAAAAAGCACAACATTATATTTACAGTTATTGTGCATTCTAATCCATGAGGGAAGTTTCAACTCTGGTTCTGTGTATTTACGCTCTCTCCACCTTTGTGAAAGGGCGTCATGCATTTCCATTGTGCATAACTGATTTGAAAATTGCCTTTGCTCTGGCTATTCTTTGCCTTCGCCTCGTAGGCTCGTAAGGTGCATATGTGGAATGGAATGGCTTTGACATGGCCAAAAGGTTTGATAAATGATTGGTTTGTGTTGCTGAGATGATTCCATTAGTCTTGCAAATTGGATGGCACAGGTTGATATTAGGATGAATGCATTTTACCACAAAACTATGACAGGAATGACCAATATCATACAGTGAAGCAGAGGTAAAAGCAAATGTTGTGGATGTTTGCCTTGTTCAAATACATGGACAATATATTTAAAAATTGAAAATAAATCAAAACTAACAGTAAAATAGGTCCATTGTTCAATCTGTTTACACACTGCCTTCCCAGTTGATATTCAGCTCATGAGGTAGAACAGGAGAAGATGCTTCAATCCTCTTACCCCAGTCTTCTTTCTCTTGTGCTCCCTCTCTGTCATTGTTCCGATGATAGATGGAAATCTCCAACTGCTGTAAATTGAACACCGCATCCAGCAGACCACGCATAACAGCGTCCCTTCCCTGTTGCAACCAATAACATCATACGGCGTAATCTGCCAGTGACAGGCCAGACTTTAATGGAATAGTCTGAAATGTTCAAATGTTGACAACAGCACATGAGGGAGCGGCAGTGGGTGCGGTGAGGACGGGTTCCACAGCAGGAGCGTTGACAAACATGACGCTGTTCATGTTTGTGTAACGTCAGTGCACTGTCAAAATCATGACATTTAGATGGAATGACTGGGGTGTCCAAACATGGAAAACATATCATATTATTCTGGTGATTAAACTCTACTTTCGGATGCAGATATAGTCAAACAAAACCTGTTGTGTGTATTACACCACAGTGTGTATTATCTACAAAATCCTTTGCACATCGAATGAGGCTTGAATAAACTCAAATGTGTTTACATTTGCCCATGTAACCCTATGTACAGGATTCAAGGAGCGCATTTCAATTTATGGTAAGAGGTTACCCAGAAAGTCGGAGCAGGGGACTGGAGCTTTTCCAGCATTTAACCATCATTGTGCTAGCCCCAAGCACTTGTGCAGCTGGTACCACCAAACACAGAGTGGATTTTCCACTGGAACCCAGCCTCATGGTTGTGGAGTTTCACAAGCCTCTTCCTGTTTATTTCCACACCTATCTGCATGTATCCCCTCCGTCATAATATTTAGCAATTGCCACGACTTTTTACCTGCTTTCCAAAGTTAGTCATGAGCTCAACTGCATAAATAATAATAATATTCTATTTATCTAGTTTTTTCAAAGGATGGAGATTCTCCAGAACCAGAAATCGCTTTAGTCCCAAGATGTTGCAAAAGCTCCTGTTAAAAGCATTGTCTTCTGTGTCCCGCCCCCAAATGCACTCCAGTGTCCATAAGCCAAAAACACATATAGTACTTTAACTTCCGCTTTGACTCTACATGTAAACAGGTTGTCAGAATGATTTGAATAAGTCGTCACTATAAAATGACACACTGACACTGTGATGACTCAGTCAGGAATATGTATCACAAACCCATGAGCTACCATCCACTCACCACTGCACTGCTTATTTACACTGCAAAATGAGCGCTGCAACCTTTGAAATCTGCCTCCAAAGTGTAAAAGTTTGGCACAGACTCTGACTCTGACATTGTGCATAAGATACAGCTGGAACTGGTGCGGGCACCAACTGGACAAAAATCCTGCTCGGTACTTGTCAGATTCGTCCAAGCTCAACTTTAACATCCCTCATCTTCGGCACAGAACGGTGACTGAGTGCAGCCCTAAAATGATATACCACGTTGTTTATTCAGCTCATTTCATTCAGTCAGGGAAGCAATTGATGAACTCTGTGTCTCCTGCAACATGTTTGGATCATGATCCTCATACTTACTCCGGACTACAGTTGGCTTGAGAGTATGGCGGACCGCTTGACTGTTTCCACTGAATTTCCACCAAACATCCGCTGCTATTCCATTCCATTCCGCCTCCACGCTGCTTTCAGGTTCCGACTGTTTGGTCAAAATTGGACTAAAACGGAGCGTTGTTCCGCGTCACAGCAAGCACCAGTTAGAAACAACTGTTACTGTACCTCACAGAGTGTGATGGGGCACAGGGAAGAGGATAAGATGAGGACTAAGTGAAGTGCAGTTTGTAACGTTAGATAACAATATGTGTAGTACATAGTGTTAACAGCAATCACAGCAGCCTTAAAGATACACCGGCATCTGAAGACCATGTGTAGGTACAACATCATGGACGCCTTAATCCATTGGCTCTATGTTTCAGTCGGTGAAGGTCTCTCCGATACAGTCCTTTTTTAGTGACATGGACGCCATGTAGACTCAGCCAGGGAGCAGTGGCTGTAGCCCCAGTGTGTGCATGTTTGTTATGTTTGAAAATTAGTTGGAAATTTGATTTATTTTAAATGCAGTGTTTGTTAGGAATTGTTTATTCACTTATTTAATATGAGGCTCCCAGACTGTCGTGACGCACCAGGTGGACATTGGGCTTATCAGTAGAGAGAAACACTATGAAAAAACACTTTTGATTTATTGTCTCAGCATGTCAGCTCACACCATTTTATAGTTGTCACCATGTTTGAAGACCTGTTGCTATTATTTTTTTCTTGTTTTCAGTGAACCTGTTGTTACGCAGCCAACAATTCACTGGGATGTTGAGACTATATAGAGAGGAAAGGGACAAAAGCACTCTGTCATACAATGAACTAGGGTTGAAGTGTGTAAAAGAAAACAGATTAAAGCAAAATGGATGACAGTAATCTTGTACATGTATGACAAACTATGTAAGAAAACAAGTGGTGAAAAGGGGTCTTTTTATACTGTGTATTTTTCAAGCGTATACATAGTCACCATCAAGGCAGAATGACTGTCACGGCTTGGCAGGAGTGGGGAGGGCTACAGGCATTGATCTGTGAATGGCTGAATGTCCTCCTATTGATTTTTCTGAACAGTTTCTGGGCCATGCATAAGAGCTTATCATTGCTTTAAAGCGTGCCCCAACAACTGTTGCCATTTTGATACGCACGTCTCTGCTGTAGTGAAACGTGTTTGAGAATTTGAGAAGTTGCAGACTCTCCCCACAAAGGATCACCCTCAAGTCTCCACATCTCAGCAGTGGTATTCCCTCTCTCCACACCATCTTTCTCCTCTCTGTCCTCTTTCTCTTCTTTATCTTTCCCAGGGTGATGTCTCCGGTTCAAAGCGCACACGGCACATGGGTAGGGACTTAATCTGCCGAGCATGCTACAAAGGCGACCTTGAGGGGAGGTTTGATTGAGGTGTTCAAAACCAGGCTAAGGAAGAGGATTGATAGAATCAAGCAAGTGAGATTACTTCACATTCTGTACCACACCCACGCCTGTGACCCGAGGATAGTCTTGCAAATGAAGCACCATCTACGAGCTCGCGAGGGAAGACAGCGAATGCGAATGATTCAAGGGAAGGGAAGAGCATAAGAAATCGCAGAAAGAATGTTGCAGGAGAAAGAGAACAAGAGGGTTTCTCAGCAGGGGGTTGAGCAAAAATTGTTACAATAGAGAGAGAACTTTGCGGAAGTCTGTCACTGAGTAGAATGAAGAATCATGCGTTCAAACTGTCACGATGTCACATTTTCACAAAGATAGTGTTGGGATTTGTCTGTCACTTTCCAGCTGATTGATTTATACACATTATTTACTGTATGTCACCTTGTAAATTACTGGTACTGTATGAGATCCCTTCCGTGTGCTTTACATAAGTCTGTAGAATCATGAAGATGAGAGAGTATAGCTGTACAAAACAGACCTGAATGGAAAGTGTTCATGGCACTTCGATCCTAGGGGAAGCACATGACTCAAATTAATGTTGGATTTATTCATTCTTTTCTTTCCTTTTTTTTTAATTGCACTAGAATGAGGCATGTGCACGGCCAGGACCATGCCTCCTCTGTTTGGGACCGGTCACGGGCAGAACATTGATTTGTTATCAGTCCCAGTCAGTCAAAAGTTAGTTAAACCCCTGTGCTCTGTCTGCAGAACTTGACTGAAGCCTGACCAATCCTCTTGTCTAGACAAGTCATCTGTTAATAGCTGAGGACGATTTGGGCTTTGTGTTGAGAAAAAAAAGCAATGCACAGACATGGTATACATTCTCTGAGCTCTTCCATAAACTCTCCTTTGTGTGCATTTCTTTTTTTCCTCTTCTTTCAAAACAGAAAAAAACGAATGGGACGCTTGCGGCACTTCATTCTCTGATGTATTCCTCCACGAGATCCTTGCAATTATTCCCTTTCTTTAGTCAAAAAAGTCAAGCTGCCAGTACCGGCACCACAGATGAATGAGTGTTGTCTCCGCTCACAGATTGTTAGCCGGGAGATGTGTGCACATGGGTGTCTCCTCTGTCTCCATCTTCTCTCACACTTCGATGTATTCCCTTTTTTCCTTTTTCATAAGAAAACAAAATGTTGTCAGGAGGGAAGGGAAACGGCAGCAGAATAAAGTGCAAAGCTTGATGGGAGGTTTGATGATGACAAGCACTAAGGATCTGATATAGGCGCCCTCTAGAAAGCTTCAGTGCTCGTTGCTGATAAGAGTAAAGGGAAATATGTTTACTCCTTTCACCCTCAGGCATCGGGAAAGTAAGATAGTTGCAGACACTTTTGAAGCCTTTCATTGTGCTCATCTACAATTACAATAGTGTTGAAATGCAATTTTGTGCTTGTTCATGGCAGCATTCATGGAAACATTATGAAATTGAAACATGAACTCATCATAAAATGTTATGTTTACATTGCTGTATTTTAGATCATTTTACTTTCAGTCCCTTTACAAAATCGCTACAACAAATATGCAGAATTTTCATCCATTGAACATTGACCTCTTGATTCTGAATGCATTTTACTCTCAACCTGCAATCTAACATTAGACCACTATTTTCTGTACTAAACATCATCAAAATAACAAATAATTCAGTGTAACAATGGCGTCCACAACAGACCCAGATAATGGCAATTGAATGTCTGTTTATTTAATGAAATGACAGAACACACTTTAGCTCACCCAAAGAAAATACACATTGGCTTTCACCAAGACTGTACCTTCAGTAATACATCATTCTGCATAAGTAATTATCCTCTCACTATCCATCTGCAACAATCTGCCAATATCATGTTACCGCCCATAATTGAATGGTTAGGTGTGTGCTTTAGCCCATCCAATTCCCATTAGCAGTCTTTTACAGCGCGTGCATGCTCTCTGGAGCGTTAAGCGGTCAGCCAGGATAAGCTCTGAGTCTGGGTGAGCCATTCATTTTGGTTACTGCCTTGTCTTTGAGACTTGAAATGCCTGCGACCAGTCGAAGAACGGGATGGGATTTTTCTTCCAGACAAAAACGTGGATAGCTAAAAACAGATGATAGCAGATAGGAGATATTGAAGCAAAGCTATGGGGCTGCCAGGTGTGGGAGTAATGATGCTTTATTTCGACCAATATTTCATTGAAAGCTCAAAAGAGTTTCCGGGAACACGAGCTGTTTGATCTGAATCGCACCACATTACCTGTGTTGAGCACATGTTTTCTAAATGAATCCTTTGTCCTCTCAGTTAAAAGATGATTTTATCTAACAATGTTTTCAACTGATCTTGACATGGTAAATGCAGCCATCCATTCTTCTCTTTGTAACCGTGTCAAGAGGCTCATTAGTTCAGCTTAAGAAACCCAGATATCCCGTTCCTAGATATCTCCTCCAACTGTCCGGGGGGAATATCAAGGTCTTCCCATGTCAACCTAGGAGGCCCAGAGGTCTGCTACCAATTAGGCATCCCTGGAACACATCATCGGAAAGGCCTTCTAATGAACCTGAATCTCTACAGCCGGATTCTGTCAGTGTGGAGGAGCAGTTTTTCTATTTCAGACTCGTGATGAGGGGTGGTTGCAGCCCAAAGGAGTGTTCAGACACCATGTGGAGGAAACCCCTTTCACCTTTTTGCTCTTCTGGCCAAATGGCACACTTTATATGTCAGAACTAAAGGTGCCTTGACTGGATTATCAGACCCTATTTTTTAAAAAGGCTTCTTCTTCTTCTTCTTCTTCTTCTTCTTCTTCTTCTTCTTCTTATTATTATTATTATTATTATTATTATTATTATTATTATTATTATTATTGTTGTTGTTGTTGTTGTTGCCTGACAAACTAGCAAACCACTGCAACCATCAATGAGGTGTTTAATTTCCTTTTTGTGCAAAAAGACAAAAAACAGCCCAAATTCATCATATTTTATGGTTTTTTAAAAGAAATGATAATCCAAAAAAAAAATCCCAACATTTCCGGAGAAAAACATAGTACAAACAAAGTATTGAATAAGTGATTTTGTCATTGGGTAGGAGGGTAATCGTTCTGTCACCATGATGGCAGATTATGTTTTTTTGTCTTTTCGTGAGTCAGTCGACTTCATTTCCCATCTACACGGCCACACGAACTAAACCTGCGCTCACTATCAATAACTTTGAGTGCCAACACAGTGTACAGTTCCAGACCACATGCACTCGTTGTAAGTAGTTACTATGTTGCACACGGTTGGGATGTAGAGTGTCAGAAATATCATTGAGAGAGATGGAACTCAGCGTCTGCCCCGAAGAGTGTACGGATCACTTCCATCTATTATAGAAGTATTATAGTGACTGGAATCAATGTGATTCAGAATCGTCTCTCCTCTCCTCTCCTTTCAGTCTTGTGCAGATCGACATGCTTGGTTGTCCCTGCCTAGTGACCCATTCTGGTGGGCGGGCTAGTCAGTCAGCTCTCTCTCATGGAAGAGCAGAAAGTGATTGACTTTCAGATGTCAAGAAGGTATGTAGTGGAGAAGATCAGATTCACACTCGGTCAGTTGTCTTGTCAGAACACGACATCTGATTCACACCGTTGTCTGTGTGTCTCTCATCAAGACAGACAAAAAAACATCATCATTCTGTTATTGTATTTTACCTCTGTCTTTTGAGTTTCACAGGGAATCCATAGACATCCGTAAAACGCCCAGACATCACCTTGATACATTTTGGTGTGTCCTAGAAGGAGAATGAACAAGACCTGAATCAAATCATGTGTCATGCTGTTTCATAAGTAATGCCACTAGCACTAGCTGAGCGAGCAGCTGACTAGCTCTTCTCCACTCATTGGCGATTGATTTGGATGTCATTGAATGTTAACATTGAGTTCATGACATGCTTTCATTAAATTATGCAGCTTCATGTGTCACACAAGTAACTGCAAGTGTTGCGCAAAAAAGTAGTAATTGTCCCTGGCAGCTGTTTATCATTTCTTTCCACTTCTATACACAATAATAATAATAATAAAAATAAAACTAACAACAACAACAACAACAACAACAACAACAACAATAATAATAATAATAATAATAATAATAATAATAATAATAATAATAATAATAATAATAATGAAAAACAGCGGTGACATTCTTGAATTGAAATTGATTCTTTTTATTTATTTATTTTCTGGACGAATAAGGCCTGAAATGTAAATTTTACATGTGTGTGCTCTTCCAAGTTTCCCTCTCAAACTAGCCAGGTCCAAGGTCGCAGGGGTAATCATGAGCAGCTCTTGAGTTTATCGTGACAGCAAACAACAGAGAAAAAATGCAAAGCACTTTCATGTCCCTCGCTAATGTATTACAAGATTGTGCTGTGTAGCATCCACCACAGGTCATGAAAACAACAAACCTAAGATTTCAGAATCAGATTTATTGGCATGGTCAGTGGGGAGCCCACAAACTAGGAAAGTGTTTTGGAATAAAATAAAATAAAATAAAATAAAATAACAACAAGGCTGATCACAACTTCAACAGTCTGATGGTCGAGGGGTAGAAGCTGTTCCTGTGACTGGTCTGGATCTACCATAGCCTCCTGTCAGAGGGAAGAGGAACAAACAGTCCATGTCCAGGGTGAGAAGGGTCGGCTCTGATCCCACCTGCACGTCTCTGGGTCCTAGAGGCATACAGGTCATGAAGAGGTGGCAGGCTGCAACCGATCACCTTCTCAGCAGAACGTAGGATGCGCTGCAGTCTGCTCTTGTCCCTGGAGGTGGCGCTGTTGTGGAACTGATCATGGTGGCATATAGTCATAGGAAAGGATACATTCATGAACAGGAAACACAGGTTTCGATCATCGCAGTTCTTTACGGATTTATTTTTCTGGTTGCAAGATGGTGTTGGTGAGTTTTGATAAAATAGTCCTAATTTCCAGAAGCCACTGTCTGTCATTGGCACGGTCTGCAGTACTATGTTTGACTTTTTCATTGAGACCTCACATCATTTATAAACCAAGAGCGCCATCTAATGGCCTCTTAAATATAAAACATGTTCATGAAACCTCATCAACCCTCCAATGCTGTTTCATGATGCCTCATTTAGTCGTCACTACTGCTTGCCAGTGTCAGTCTGTTAGTACATGGCACAAAGACAGTTTGTGTGTTTCGCACTAAATCCAAAGACATTTGCCTTTTAGATATAGATATTCAAATGTCTCTAACCAGTCGGAATTGATCACCATTCTTTGTATTTGGTTTCATGTTTACAGCTGATAATTCAATCAATGTATATTATGATTATGATTATGATTATGATTATGATTATTATTATTATTATTATTATTGTTATTGTTATTATTATTATTATTATTATTATTATTATTATTATTATTATTATTATTATTAATTGTTTTCTGAAGTGTTAAAGCATTGAGAGTAGAGCTGAGATCAAGCGAAAGAGAAGAAGACAAACTGTCACAGACCGTGAGAGCACTGAACCCAAGCACGAACTGCAACCAGCAGTAGCAAGACTCGACTATGAGAATAAAAGTCAACAATTCATTAATTCACAAAACAACACAAGCAGTCAGAAGGAAGAACAGATCAGACTGACCGAACCAGGAGCATAAACAAAACCGAGGATTAAATCTGGAATCGGAAAAAAACAAAAAACAAAAAAAATCACATGACGTTCAGACACTCAATTGTGGTGAAATATGAAGTCCAATAAAATACAACAGAAAGGAGCGTGGTGGTCAATAACTCATGCATGCAGAAAGGGAGAAAAAGAGAAACAAAATAAGCTTGTCCCGGAAATACGCACGGACGATAGAAAACACCGGGAGAACAAGCTCTCGGGAGGAATGAAGGATGAAATCAGGTGAACGGAACACGAAATGAAACCAAAATAAAAGCAAAACATGACACAGAGCTTCATTAAATAATGCAATTGTTTGGACAAAGGGAATTATTCTGCTGCTGTTGTCATTACACAGTTCAGGGATAATTGTCCCCAGACATATAAACATCTAATTTAGCTTTATTTATTATTTTATATTTCTTAGCCTGAGAAGAGAAACTAGAAATCTAGCCCTCCACAGAGATGTAGGTCTGTCACAAATCCCCTAGATCTGCCAACATGGGCAAGAGATATCAAGGTTCCATATTCAAGAGGCAAGAACAGTTCCAAAGCTTTGATACGGATATGCAAGTAGTTTAGGTGACAATGTTCTGTAAAGCAATGCAGAGAAATTCAGATTTTCTTGGTCATTTTTTGGAGTTTTGGCAATGTAAAACAAAGTCAGTTTGCTCACACCTGTGAGGTGTCAAATTACACAGAACAGATCTCCGTGGTGTCACAGCCCAGCATTCACCTTGTTCCTAATGAGCTCTGTAGACATTCCTGCTGTCATTTCCTCCAATGCAAATTACCTGGTTTCAGACATGAGGAACGCAATTCAGCTCAGACTGTCATCTTGAAAGGCAGGACAGAATGTTCATGCTGAGGCTCAGCTTTAGTCATTGCACTTTCCTTCAAATTTATCCGCACTTGACAGTGGGACTTTTCTTTGAACATACATATATATATATATATATATATATATACAATGGTCCTGCAATGGTCCTGGCACTCTGAATTAATTTAACTCTATTAAAAATAATCTTATTCAGTCTCCCATTTACTTTAATTTTATACGGATTACAGTTCAATAAAATGGCAGTTTTAATAGGAAATAATTTGATTTTCAAAGGCAGTTATTTACGACGGTGCTACACTCACACAGTCCGGCACTGTGGTGCTCGACAGCTACATGCTGGCTTAGTCAAGCTATTAATCCCATTATCCAGGTAGTGTTGCCAACCTAAGAGAAACTCCACTTTCTCTCCAGTGGTCGGACAAAGCTGTTACATGCATTTTGAAAGTCCAATCTCAGGCAGACTAACGCAGTAATTTGGATATCTGAGCTGAACTGTGGTCAGTGAATCGCTGGAGAGGGGAAAGCTCAGATGACGTGACCTTGTGAGAGGCACGACATAGTTGGCAAAACGATGCTGCAAAAAAGGAATTCACAAAGCAGAGTGAGAAGAAGACAGTGAAACAGATGAGAGGAAGAAGTCAGTAACAGTTCCCTGACTTGAAATGAGACCATGAAGACCAGGAAAGCAAAATGTAGAGCACTGTACCAGAGAAGAAGTGGCTCAGTGGCTCGCTGTGTGAACGTGATCGATAATACAAAGCCATCTATCATCCCTCGACTGCGAAAAGACAGTCTTTGGTGTGTAATGGGATGAAGGACATGAAGATGTAGAGTCGCCTCCAAAACACTCTGTGGAGCCACCGTTCCTTAATCCAGGATGATGAGATGATTTTGGCATTTCATAGCAGTAAAGTCTGTCCACACAGCAGATGGAGAAGGCTCCACTCTGGCATGAGAGGATCTTGTGTAGGGACTCCCTGCTAACGCTGCTTGGTCAATTCATAACTGGTGCAGAATGGCTCCAGATCGTTCACATATTTTAGAGGGGCTGAATGAGTCATCTTACATGCAAAAAAGTAACATCTCAAAACTGCATTTTATTTTTGTTTTTCTTTTCCTCACGAGATAATTGGTAAAAGTTTACATATTATTATTATTATTATTATTGTTGTTGTTGTTGTTGTTGAGATTGTTATTATTATTGTTATTATTATTATTATTATTATTAGTGTTATGTATGTTTTTTTATTCCAGATAATAACAGAGAGCTGCAACAGATCAGTTCCACTGTTTTCTTTTTGTTTGTAAAGTAAAAGAGTAAACATATCAGACCCCATAAGTCATCAATGGAAATGGCTGGTAGCCCCATCCTGAGAAGATTTCAGTAGCCAAGAAAAAAATGTAGACACACACACGTGGTCAGATCATCTAAGGGCAATGACTGATGATGACATCAAACTACTTTCTCAGTCGGACGAACTTAATGTCTTTCACAAAACCTCATTGTCCACACAGACAAAGGCACATGAAAAATAAAATAAATAAAACCTTGAGAAGAATAACAACTTTAAAAATGGAAGCGAAAGTGAATATAGAGAATGGTCTGTGAATTTTCTTTGTCATGCAGTATGTACAGGGGCTGGACAAAATAATGGAAACACCTTAAAGCTGTTTTAGCTTTAAGGTGTTTCCATTATTTTGTCCAACCCCGTAGGTTTGAAAAAAATATTATTAAGATATTATTGTCGTCACGCTGTCCATCGCTGTCATTTATGTTGCTCCCTTGGTTGGTGGTCATGTTACCAATCATATGATCCACCATCTTCTTTGATGGTAGCCTCAGAGAATCTGACATAGCCAATACCATCTGGTACTCGCTGGTACTTACTGTACCTTTGTCAGAATCGGGACAGCCCTTGCACGTTGAGGACTGGGGATTAAGGAACACATTGGAATTCACCATTAGTCTTGACTTAGTCTGTCTTGGACTTGCTCTTGTCTTGGTCTGAAGTCGGTCCAGTTTTAGTATTGATTTGGTCTTGACACAGGTGACTAGTCTACTGAATGGGCTTTCTAATAAAATGTTGATTCATTTTGCTAACACTCAGTATAACTCTAGGATAATAACTGGGAGACAAGGAAAAACATAATAGTGACCTGCTAAAACGCAGCATCCTTGCGTTGATACTATTCCTCAAAAGATGATCCAAGAAACCTATTTTAAACCTAATTATTGTTGAACTGGCTTAACACCTCGCAACAGAATGTGAATCGATATCTGTCAAAGCTTCTCAAATTCCCTCTGGTCCCACCCACCCGTGTGAAGTCTGCTGGCTCCCCAGGCAAACATGCTCCCTTCTTTCCACTCTTTAACTTCATCTGTCACGGACTTTGCCGTTCCAACTGACGCTATTCCACCACCTGATGCCACACACACTACCAGCACACTACGCACATGAACAATGGCAGTGCTAAACAGCAAACTCCAACCTGTTTAATCAGTCACAGTTACAAGCACATGCACACCTCCCTCTGATCATCTGAGTGACAAGTGTGGCGATGTCACGCCATATTTCTCGTGACTGCCATCAGGGAGGGGAAAAAAATAACTTCCTTAAACTAGCCCAGCATGTGTGCAAAGTGAGGGATTAATCCATGCTAGAAAGGAGGTTAGGAAGAGAGATGAATATCACAAACGCGTGACTTGATCATACATCTCAGCTACAGATGCGGGACAGTCAGAAGAATGCAAACGTTGCACAAATGTCCTCCGAGGATGAAATTGGCTCAACTTCATAACATCAGTTCGACTGTTGCCTTTAGGTGTTATTTAACTTGAACTGAATTAAGCGAGCACACTCTCTTTTGGTTGCAGATAATAGCGACAGTCTCTGAAAAGACTGATAAGTCCAAAACAGAAAATGCAGATGAGGTTTAAAGTAAAGCTCATGTGGACGAAATGAGTCGTCCCTTAACAGTTCTTCTCGAAACATATTGCGACAGATGTTCAAGGAAAAAGAGAAAAGAGAAAAGTGTATACTTGACTCATGATAGTTTCCAAGCAATACATGGACTTGAACAATTTATATCAAGAGTACAGTCTCACAAAATATGATGAAAATGTAAATTCACTGAACTGGAATAAAAAAAAAAGTAATAATCTTGTTTTTACAGTGGTAATTTTAACCCTAACTTTATTGTCAACCATTAAGTGCCGTCTTTCCAAGGGAATACAACCATTGATCCAGGGAAGCTTAGTTGAGCTGCTGAACTATAAAGATGAGAATTTGAATATCTGCCTTGGGTTCCGCATGTGCAGAAATGAGCATAAAACCGGTTAAACGCTGGAATAATAAGGGTTTCTAATCAGCCCACTGTTCCCTGGTGGCATTCAATTTCATACTGAGACTTCATTCCAAAGAGACACGTGTGGCTTTTACTTTGGTGCAGCTAGCATGGAATTTGACATTTCAATATTTTTGAAATGTTGAATTATACTGTTTCTCTATTTTGAGTTTGGTTTGAATAAAACTCTTAACAAAGTGGTGGCACTGTCCCGTAAAAAAAGTGTTTCCAAGCCAGAGAAGAGAAGCCCACTGTATTTAATAAACTCTGATTGAGAGGAAACACATTTTTCAGGAGGTTTTAGACAAAAGAAAGTATCACAAAATGTAATTAAACATTAATCCATCTCGATTCAAGTTAAAACAGAAAATAGATATCAATAACTAGACTTCTAAGCAACAGGAGTGGCATGTGTTTTCTTACATGACTGTAGTTTAACCCAAGCCAAACTTCAACCAAAGAGAACCCTGATGTGTAGACTGCAACATCAACATCACCTTCAAAATGAATAAATAAAATAAAACCTCATTTTCAACTGCATCTGTGGTGCATCACTTTACAATTACAACTTATGATACAGCAGCAACAAACTTACACGTACATCATTTCTCAGCAAAATGACAACTGTACCAAAAGGACCAGAGTGGTACCAATGCATCACATTTTAGCTTCTATTTTGTTGATAAAATCATGCATTCTTAAAACAAAAACAGAGTCCGTACACATGTACCGTTTGACACTGCAATGGTCCACGTTCAGCTGAGACACTGCTGGTGTAAAAGAACCTCATTGCTGGGGAGGATCCATTACTTTAATGAAGAGTGAACTTTAACTTCTTTCTTGGCAGAAACATTTCAGAGGGTAATAACGGCCATTAAAAAAGATTCTCACTGCTAAATCTGGTGAAGTGCCATCCGTGCAGGCAAAAATGAGTTTTGATAAAGATCATTATGGTATGGGTCAGAAAACCTCCAGTGCAACAAAGAAAACGGATGTCTTTTTAATAGCAGAGTGCATATGTTAAGTGATGTGCTTAATATGAATCAAATCTGTGGGTTCTGCAGGATTGACTCTCAAGTCACCACCCTTAAAAGCAGTGTTAATTCCAAATGAATTCTCAGAGTACAGGTCATCTTTCCGAGCGGCGTTTTTTTTGTCAGTTTCCACCCCTTCTATCTACTCCCTGATCCGGACCCATATCACTCATTCCTGTCAGATCGCCTCTGTTTTCTCTCCGTGCTGCTGCCTCGCTGACATCACTCCAATGCCTCTCTGGCGTTTCTGGTCCCAGATTCCTCCGCTGAGCTATTCTTCTCCCTTGCCCCCAAATCGCTCCACCTCCTCTTGTTCTATATCTGCCTTTCCACTGGTTTCTTTTCATGGACACGTCTCTGTCACTCGGTGGATGTGGAGGCTCATTGCCATGCCTTGGAGCAGGTGCGACGTCCGCGGAGACGGGTTTGGATAGACGAAGCGCTCCCTGACAGAACAGGAATAGGAGCGGTTGAGGAGAATTAACCCAGCAGGGCTTTCTTTCCCTCCTATATTCACTCTCTTTCTCCATCTGTTAGGACAAAGCTTCCAGACTGTGACACACAAACAAGGTGCAAGTGAAAAGACAATGGAGCTGCATCACAATCAGAAAACAAGCTAACACGGGGGTAAATGTGTGTTGCTCGTGTTTTGTCTGTTTCCTCTGACTTTAAGCAAACATTTGATTATCCAAAAGCAAAGCAACAGACTCGAATGAGAGAACAGGGTTTTAACACAATAAAATACATAGTCTTATGAGTGTTTTAAAGTACTAATGTACCACAAAAATAAAATAAATACATACATAGTCAAATAAATAAAATAAATATTGTAAGAAATACAATATACTAGGCATTTAAAAATGAATATATAGTACACATATGAAGGATGTTTTGTACTTTGTACACTTACTACGCTTGCACTCTTGACTGACTGAATACTTTTGTTTACTTTTGTTTGTAATTGTACAGCTAATTCAGGCAATTCAAGCAAATCATTCTATATTTTTATACCCACAATAATAATATGAATTGGTATTCATTAGCTTCAGTCACCACTTTAGTAAATACTTAAAACAACACTTATATTTTTATATATATATATATATATATATATATATATATATATATATATATGTTTAACTATCCCTTACCTGGAAACATATTACATCCATCTTATCATGAGTGTTTAGGGACTACGTTTAATGTTCAACAATAAAACTGAGGAAAATATTGTGGACCGTTAAAGCGAAATGAGACTCTTGTGAAAATTCAGCATTTTATTGTTTCCAAACAAAACATCAGCGTTGGTGACGTGATTCAAAATAGGATAAAACTGGGAAATAATGATTACATATGAACTCAATAACTTTTTTTTTTTTCTGTGTGTATGAAATTCATAATAACTCCCCAGAGAGTTCATTCATGTAGTCGGTTGGTAAGAAAATAGCTTTCACATATTGAATATAGCCACAGTGCAGAGTGGGTTTTCTATGAGCTCCCAGGATCATGTGATATTAATTTGTCTAGCTGTCAGCAGAAACTTATGTGTGTCTGTATTAATTTTGCAACCCTCTCAGGCTCCATTAAGGGGTCAGGTTATTGCTTTTTGATTGTATTTATTCCCCCGCTGCCTTCCATTTCCGTGAGCAATATTACCTGGGAGTATACCTCTTTTTGTGCTTGTCAATTTTTTTTGACTGATTGATTGAAAACAGCTTAATAGTTTATTGGTTTTGTGCGATGAGACAGTGGATGGGAAGCGCCGAGCTGGAAATCAACTGTCTATCCTAATACTGCAAATTGAATCCACAGTTATGAAGTTTATTGGGTTACCATAGAACGGCAGGTTTGTGTGCTGATGTAGTCCCACATAAAGTAATTACATGAAGGAGCAACAAGGCCTCGCTCTAAAGGAAAAAAAAAAAGGAGGCAGAAGAGACAGATGCCTTGGATCGACACCAAGACGAGAGTAACATTTTCAGGGATTAGGATGACAACTAACCTAGGGTAAAAAGTCCTTATAACAGACATTTGGCTTGTCTGAATATGAAGCGAAAGAAAAAGGAGTAGAAAGACAAAATAAATAACACGACTTTAATGTCCATGAGAGTATTGTAGTCAAGACCACACCAACCAAGACCAAGACATTACCAAGACTGGGGACCGTGATAAAATAAAGATACTAACCTGCACCCACTGTTTCCCTTTTGTGGATCCGTTTGAGGCCTTTGATGAATATAAAAGGAGAAACCACAACACAACTGCACAACAAAATGCTTTCAGTAATCCTTTGAGCATTATGCTTACCACAGTTTTATGCTTACCACAGTTTTCTCTGTCGGTCTGGAGTAGAAATCCTGGGTCAGAGTCAGAACAAGTTCAGGTATCAGTCTTCATTTCATTTTCAACCACTACAATGTTGATGTTGAAGTCAGCCTTCTGCAGTGGATGTTGACACTGAGGCATTTCAGTAGAGTCAAATGTTCCCAAAGGAGGGGTTGTGACATGAGGGTGGATGACAATTGTGTGCTCTCATTACAACAGCTGTAATATAAATGTCACTTGGTCTATATGGCACCCTGTGCGACGAGAACTGAGTCATGTGATCATTTGAGCTGGGATAAATACTAGGTGACAGCATTCATTTAACACTATGTTGTTGGCAACTTCCTGTTTTACTTTGAGAGTGTTTGTTGCGTCTTCCAGCCTGTACCTTGTCTGTCTTGTCTCCTATAATCCAATCACTGTCTCCACCTGTGTTCCTGCCTTGTTCCTTGTTCTTGCCCTCAAGCTTATAGCCATGTGTCATTGAGTCCTTGAGTCATTGTTTTAGTGGCGTTTAACTGGATATAGCCCTCTTTTTCACATTTGGGTTGACCCCTTTTGGTTAAATCTCTGAGCTTTCGCCTGATTTCTTCATTTGAATGATCCTTACATGGGTCTTCGTCGTGTCTGGAACGTCGTAGAGGCATGGTCGATGACGGAGGTAGTGGGGAAAAAAACGGAAAAGTAAAAAAAACACAGAAATAGCTGTCATGACTGTCTCGGGGATCAGACCCAGTTGGTGAATTGTTGTAGACTGACAGAAGGCTCGGATGAAAGGCAGTAGTTTAGGTTTATTAACATTGTCACAAGAACTTAAAAGACAAACGGGAACAGAGAACCAAGGACGCCGGCATCAGAACACGGACCGTGAAATACACTCAAGGGCAGAGGAGAACCTGTAACTGAAAAGAAGCAAATTATAAATCAAGTCTAACCAACGGGGAGAACACAAACACACTTGGAAATTAACTCACAAGGCCAAATAATCTGAAAGTGCTTGGTGATGGATAACACACACACACGAGGAAGTAACTATGACGAGAGGAAAGCAAAAGGTGAGTTGTACAAAGCACTCTCACACACACAAATAGCGAGAAACAGGAGACTGAGTGAGGAGAACAAACTAAGGAGGCGTAAGAAAGAAGATCGAGCATGCACAGAATTTAGAAATACAGGAGCAGGAGAGAAGCAAGGGTCAAGAGAGAGTTTACCGTGAGGACGCGAAGCAACCATCTGGCAGCAGAGACTGGAACCCAGGTGTAGGAATTCGTGGAGTCTGATCAGTGAAATGGGATCCAGATGCGCTGCTGTCAAGCTGAGGAAAGAGAAGGAAAAGGAAGCGACACACAGGAACACAAGAAATAACAGAGCACGCGAGAAACGAAACATGGCAATAACGTGCTTTAGAATAGAATGTCTCCAGTGAATCAGATAATCATTTGCAAAAGAATGCACTACACTATTGCCGCCTCCTAGTGACGTCATGATACATACAAATCAGATGTGTGAAATGACGTCCATACCAAACTCTAGGTAATTGACTGCATGCCTTTATCTCTAAATCCATATTCAAGCTACAGCCAGTTGAAACAGTGACATCATACTTGAAGTAACAGGAATAGGTTCCAGGCTCGATCCACCCTATCAGGGGATATGCAGACAAGCAAGGATGAATTACCCAATATCATGTGACATTGATTTCATTGATAAATAAAACAACTTAAAAAAAATAATAATAATAAGACAGGTAAAAATTGGCTTTACCCCTCTAAGTTGCCGATTTTTTTTTTCCCACAAAAATAAATAAATAAATAAAACTTCGTTTCTGAGCCATTCCAATGTGCATTACAAAGACAATAAGGAAGGAGGAACTTTTTGCTAAAAACAGTGGTTTCATTGGGAAACAAACAGGTTTCATTCTATTTTTCTTTTTTTTTTTTCTTTTACCTCTTTCCCTTGTTTTATTGTGTTACTTGCACTGCACAGCTCTCAAAATCAATATCCCCATAACCTTAACTGAGCATTTCATCAGATAAAAATAAAAATAGATTTGTGGAAAACGATTTTGAGCGATGATGCTGCTGTAATGTGAGGCTAGAAATAATTGCAGCCAGAGTTTGCAGCCACAGAATCTGATGTTTCAGTATATAATGATCATTAGAGCCAGGATCTCAAACAGTTTTCCCAAGCTCCCGGAATCTCGGTAGAAAGACACCCAACAGACAGACCAAGAGGCGTAGAGGAGGTGGAGGAGGAGAGAGTAGGAGATGCAGTTAATAACAACTCTCTATATAATCCTGTCCCCAACTGATGCCTTTGGATAGAACCCAGATAAGAAGGGACAGGAGCGAAATCAGCAGGAGAGGGGGAGCGAGGTGGGAAGGTAGAGGGGTTTTCGGGGATGTGTCACTTCTCCGGGATAAATGTGGAAACCTGTAAATAACAGCAGACGATAAGATGGGAAAAATGTGTTCCTGGTTCCTTCTCCTTTCATCCGTGCATGTGGCCATGTGGGATGTTGTAACAAACAAGTGCGATAGCGCCGGAATTGATGAAATGTCTTTTAATGACAAGCAGCGCAGTAGCATTGTTTGGTTTGTTGCCAGTCCTTTATCTCTCTAGGTTATTTACCATGCGCTAAACCGGAGGGGCCGTTAGCAGAAGAGGAAAACCGTTGTGACAGTAATGCCAGCGGATAGTTTAAACTGACATTGATTGACATTGTGGGCTTTACTGGAGGTGTAAATGTAAAAGCATGTCCTGTAAACAGAGATAAATAAAGAGAAAGAGATTCATGCCGCTAGCAACACAGTCACCTGTCTGCATTTTACTCTGAAATTCATAGTGATGTTGGAAGAGTCTAAAATCCTGACACAGAACAACACGGACACCACGCTTGTAAACTTATACTCGGCATTTATGTAGCTGATTTAATTACGAAGATAACTATTTTTGGTTTCAAGTGGCCGTATCTCAGGGTTTGTACCAAAATGATTTAATGCAATTCAGTGCCACCGTCTTATCGGGTGCTAGAATTTATTCCAGTGCTTCAAATATTTCCCCATGCTACTTCTGTCAGCTTTCCTCAGGCAAGTTTTTATCTGTGTCACTGAGCGACGTCGAAGTCACCCTGCATGTTGACACGTTGGGCTTTCTGTTGAGGAACATCTTACGCCTTCCACGGCACATCCTGACACTATAGGCAGCGAGTCACATGAAATAAATTCAAAAGTTGGGGTTTGGCCTGCGCTACTTTTGTTGTAATGGAAATAATTACATAAATAAATAGATAAATAAATAAATTATTGTGTCACTGTTTACTAGGGTTGGTCAATAAAGTGATTTATTATCGAAATTGGGATGTTTTTTTTTATTTGGATGATGTGGAAAAAAATGAAATTAATTTTCATCTATCTTTTGCTATAGCCATTATGATGCCTCTTCTGCTGCCATAGTTACTTCCTCTTCCCTTTTGCCAGAGAACACAATGTTTGGATGTTGTTGGTGAGATGAGCTTGTATTAGATGTCTATCAACTCAGTGAAACATTGTGAATGACAAAGCATTCAAAGTACAAAGCATGCACGGATAATGTTTTCCTTTTCTTCACTTGGTTCAAAAAGAGAATGGAAGAATATAATATGGTGACGTTTGCACTGAAGTTTAAGAAGAAGAACCATTTTATCATTATCACAATGTTTTCCAAAATTATAACACATTTGAAATAACGTATGGCATCTTGTAGGTTTACTCAATTATCGAAATTCAGGGGAAAAAAAAGGACTTCGTTTTAAGTCAAAATCGCACACGCCTACTTTGTACATGCGTCACCTCAAATGAGAGGCGCTTTCGTGTCAGTATGGTGGAGAGCCACAAAAGCTGCCATGTATGTTAAGTGCCATCTGCACTGAAGCAGTGATACCTGCATGTGACCGAACACCCTCCTTTTGGAAAATCACACACGATAAAATGTTTATTTCCTCCATTTTTGCCTCAACATGCAACACAGGAGGCTGAGTCTGGCGTAAACATTGACGCAAAAGTGCCCTTGCTCAGAGTCCCGGTTTGATGCCTTGGGAGTGAGAAACAGTTGCATCCCAGACAAAAAGAGAAATGCAATGACTTTACTCCTTTTCTGAAGAAAAGTCATCATCATATCTTTGATTTTTTTTTCTTTTTTTTTGCAGGGATGACTGTAAAGCAGTGGCAGCCTCAAAATGAACCCGACTTCAGCCAGCAAACAAACACGCAGTCAGAACTAGGAAAAACAAACCAGAGTTGTTGCTCTGGTAAACAGGGTCTGTCATTGCAACACTGACAATGCACCGACGGAAAGTGGACCAACGGTTGGCCAAAGCGCAGAAAAAATGATGAGGAACAAAGACTTAGAAGACAGACGGAGGAAAGGAAGAGCAGAATGTAAAAAATGGGCTTCCCAAGTCCATATAAGTGCCAAATAAGGACCAAAATAAGTTGAACTATGGGATATTTGTTGTATTCTCAGATCTGTGGATCCATAATAATTCAAAAACTTTGACTGTAGAAGTAAGAAATCGGCCTGTCAGTGTTACTGCTACAAAACTGGAGAAATGCAATGATGTTATTTGACCAGTGGCAGGCCGTCAGGGCCAGCAAGGTCTTCAGCAGCAACAGTGCAGGCGCAGGTGCCCTCAGATGAACGGACACATATTGTTGATGGACAGTTGCAATAGCCAATCAGATCACGAGTTGGGGACAGCGAGGCCTTCTAGCTGGCCTCACGTTGAACGTGACTTGTCTTGACTTGACGGGACACACTGGCGCAGCAGTGTGATTCTAGTCTGACATGTTTCTTGTGCCGCTGTCGAAGAACTATGGCCGTCTGGTTGGAGTCTTTCTCATACGAAACTGAGACTGTGCAAGTCTAAGACTGTGCGAGTACAACAGGGCTTAAATATATATATATATGGGAGGATGTACTTGAGTGAAGGCCTAGGCGTAAAATGCATGGCCCGCCACTGTATTTGATCACATCATTTGATATTGAAAAAAATAAATAAATAAAAGCAATCTGTACAGGAGTTCAAAGTTCCCTCACATGTAGAGAACGTTCTTGTAGTATCCTCTATGCATTTTTGAAGCCGATATGTTTGAGGATAATTAATATACCGCTGTATTGTATCACTTCAATAAATTGATTCGGGAAAAAGGAAAAGAAAATGTTGGAATGCAGCCTCCATCGTTTTTGCATTGGGAAACTGCAGCTTGTGTACACTAAAAATCACCCTCACAAAAGCTTCCACTGCTGTCGTCAACCGCAGGAGTCGAAGCACTTTTTAATTATGTTGATGATGCTGAGCATCTGCTGATGCCTTCCTGAGCGTGCACATATGCCTTAGATCCCTCTTTTTAATTGTAATGTCAGTAATTCAAAATTAATGACTTGGCTCTTTAGTTTCGCTGACACACGCCGCCATAAAACACAGTGGTAACCATAACAATAAATCAGAAATAATCAGGTGATGCCTGCTCGCATCTCATCAGAGAGAGTCAAATTAAACTTTGTTTTGCTTTGTTGTCTGGTGATGCTAAGAGCCCAATGGCATTTTTCACAACACAGAGTTCCCTGTTTAAAGGTCTATGAAAATGCGATAAAGTAATGTGACAGAGCTGTCCATGCACACAGTGTTAGTCTCTGCGGTTCTTATTGACATGTATGGTCTACCATAGTGATTAGACTTTGAGCTGCATGTGAACTTCTTTCCCAAAAACTGCAGTGCAAGATGGCCCTTCCATATGACCTAAAGATGGACTACTATTTCTACATGATTGCAAGCGATTTCTAAAAGCACCTGTCTTGAATGAAGTGAAAAATACACGTCAGTGGTCAGGAAAAGCTCACCCAGACAAAAACCAAGCGGTACAGACACATGGTTTGTCAAACAGATGAAGAAGAGAACCGGAAGAAATGGAAAATACAAACTGTAATGATACTGTAACCAATGTTTTGTCACTATAGTAACATGACAGCTGGTATGTGCAGCATGCCATACATGTATATCTCAAGGCAAAATGGCATTATTAAGTGTATTATTTAATAATAATAATAATAATAATGATGATGGTGGTGATGATGATTATGATGATGTTGTTATTGTTATTATTATTAGTAGTAGTAGCAGTTGTAGTAGTAGTAGAATTAATATAATTGATATTATAAGTATCAATATTGTTATTATTACTACAACGGGCAGAAGCGTGGAGGTCGTAGAACTGAGTGAAACCTTCAAACTTTCTGAAGTTCACATTGAAGCACAGACACCAAGCCAAGCTCAAACCACCGCCGATATACAAGTTATCTTCGAGTTGCCCTGTTAAACAGTCAATTGCAGTAAAAATGAAGAAAACACATGAATTTCAGCAAGGATAAAAAAAACTAAATAAATAACCACTCTGAGCGTAATATAACAAATGACTTAATATGGTGCTTGGAAGTTTAGCAAGGACATCATTAGTTGTATCACATCCATATTTGACAAGTTTTGTGACACACTAATTAATCCACAGCACACTAAAGCAACTTAGGTTCACTGAGAAGAAACTCAGGAGAGAGAATCAGGCAGTTTGTCAGTCCGGGAAGAAGGACTGTTCGTCTCGTATTGTCCAGTTATCTCTACACTTAGAGAGCAGAAGGAGGTATCAGACAGATTTAATATAATTAAACTCCAGTCTGGCCATGTTCAGAGTCGGCTTTGCTGACACTGACTCCACTGTCCAAGCAACGCAGCGTACTGTAGGTGATGACCAGCACACGAGAGTATAGTAAGAGATTTCATTTTTGTTCAGCATGACGCTTTTAAACTACTTCACATCACATAATACCATAACACTGTTTTCCACTCTGTACAATTGAGACATGCAGTACTTGCTTCACAGCAAATGGAGGTGTGTCTCATATCTTTCCGTCACAATAAAGACTTTACACAGCAGCCAACTTCAGCACTCCAGATGAAACGACAAATGTGGCAATGGAAGTCGATCTTTCTTTTTACCTCTCCGTGTTTACATCTATTTGAATGAATTGTATCTCTGCTGTGGATCTTATTGAAATGTCAAATGATTGTTGGCTCGTCCTGGAATACCAGGTCTATTTATTCCCAATATCCCATGAGGAAACGTGCTGGCGAATTAATAACTGCACAGAAGAAGTGACAACTTGAAAGAACAGACAAGTTGGCAGGTGTGGAAGAAAAAAAAAAAGGTTTGGATTGTCATCCACCAACTCTTGCTTGGCCCAAAAATGCTGTGTGCCCACGAAGAGTCTAGTGGGTAGTTGGGATTTCATGAAACAATAATATTGGTTCATGAGGTTTCATGAAACAGTGTCCTAATTTCTGGTGGCCAATAGATTAGACACCATTTCATTTAACCTCATCAACCCAACTCTACGTCGAGCAGTAATAATAATAATAATAATAAGTTGGTGGACAAAAGCACCTCTTCATATTGCCCCCCTCTTTCCCAAGCCCATGTGAGACAGGACTGGCAGTGGACTGGAATGACAGGATGAGGTGAAATTAAAGCGCAAATCGAGGATGACCAAGCACAGACGCAGCAGCATCGTGATGTGGGAGGTAGAGGTGGACCGAGGTGATGATCTCTGTGCTTTGACCGAGGCATTGATCTCCGCCCAGCAGAGGCATGTGTGCTTTGTTCAACTGCACAGTAAACTGTTAAATGGACTCTGTGGCCTTAAAAGCTGCATAATGCTTGTTTTGGAAAAAAAAAAAAAAAAAATCACCAGTGGTCACGACATTGTGCAGGTGGAATAATAGACTCCAAGAATCTATGAACAAAAGGAGTCAGGTAGTGCAGCTCATCCAGGGTGGTAGATTAGTTGTGTCTCCCAGCTCAGTGTGGGGAGGACACCTGCATAACAAGAGACATGGACAAGACAAGACAAACCTAGCAGCAGGGAGTGCACTGCCAGTGGCTTGGAGCAGGCCATTAATGTGCATGTCGCAGTTCAAACTTATAAATACCTCCATATTGGTGGCGAGAATCCGTCATCCACAAGAAGGGCCTGCGCTCACAGCCCAACTCTGTGTAGCCCTGTCAGATCTGCCATTTACACCCTGCGTCCTCGCAGATATGAGCGAGTTTGAAGATGCCAAAGAGACTGGTCTGCTGCCTTCAATACCAGCATGACGTGTTTGGTTGTGAGTCAATGATGGTTAAGGGAGGGACATCCGTGGAGTGATACATCGACCCGCGACAGCACCAGTCAAGCACCTCCGGTGCTGTTCCAACCACATCACAGAGTGATGCCCCGATCCAGGTTTGGAAGAAGATCCGACTAGAGAGCATCCACCTTTTCATCAGGCAGGCGAAGGCCACAGACTTTTATTTTGAGTGTATTTCTGAATGCTGACCTCATTGATTTTGATTCATTTTGTTGTACTTTTGCAGGGAATATGCAGTTTATTTCGTAGGCTGATTCATGGAGAAAAAAAAAATCCTGTTGACAAGCAACCATTTTCTTCTACAAATGGACTTAACCCTTTTTCCAATCCTTTATCTTTGAACTCTGATCAATTGCTCAGTGGAAACTGATCAATTTTTCTTGCCGCCTTCAGCATTAGACAGAAAGTCTATTCCTCTTTCCCAAAACGGTGCTTAACAATGAATCATGAAAAACGAGTTGAAATGTAGACGGACAGGGAATTCATCATTATCAGCCTGGATCTTTTATACATCATATTCTCTTTGGTGTTGCTCGGCTTCCTCCCACTCCTTGTCCTCCCTCAGCTTCTGATGCACGTCTTATTGGTGTGAGGGATCATCCAGTCTTCAGCATGGATGGATGCGTAGGTCAATATCTATCTAAAGAGAAATGGAGCTCAAATGAGGGGCGCACCACCTGAGAAAGCAGCGGAGAGAGAAGATGCTGAAAGCTAAGTGAAGCACAAAGCGTTCAAACAGAGACAGCAGCAATTTGCAACTCGTGATTTTTGCCTTTAGGCCAAATTACAGTCAGGCATCGATTTTTCTTTCCCACTGTCCTCCGTTCTTACCGTTACACTTTGCTGATCCATTTCATTCTTTTTTTTTTTTTTCTTCAACTCTTCCTGACATGTATAAGTGTTGTTTTATTTCAGGAATTAAAAATATAAAAATAAAATGAATAAGAATTAGTAACACTTTTTAACACACGCTAGCTACAAATGACGTGTTTGTTTATAAAGTTCAAATTATGAGTGATAACAGTGTTTCAGTGGCCATTAAATTTAGTAGGGAAACATTTTAGTTGTAAATCACAGCTTCATAATAATCATAATAACAAGTATTTTTATTTTTATTTATGTTTTTTTTATTGTGATGTAAGTAAAAGACATTCCAAAATGGCTCATTGTGAATGAGAGTGATAATCGGATTACATTTTTCCACAGTTCTCGGTGTCAGAAGCCCCAAAATGAGGTGGTATTGAAAGTGACAGCAAGATAATAGCAGACATCTAATAAGCCACAGGTTTTATCTGCATCTATTTTTAGCCGGTTATGACTCACTTGTTGAAACTGGAACTTTCCTTAATCCAAGTATTCAGCGACATTTCAGGAATCACTTTCATGCCATTAGGCATGCGGATCATACGCCACATTGCATTCTGTTCATATTGGGCGTTTCATTAAGAAAGGTAATTATGAGAAGCAATTATTGTCTAATTACCTCTGATTTGAATTTCCTGCTGTACTATTTATTTTTGAAAAAATATATCTATATATTTGACTCCGTGTGAACAGACCACAACATTAATATGTGGCATGCAATGACTCAGTCATCTGTAAATGATCATTTCATGGCAAATGAAACCGAATAAAAGCAAGCTTCTCCTCTTCTTACTGCTCGTAACCTGCTGTCCATACACATTAATGCACTCCAATATATGCACTTGGACTTGGGGCAAAAGTCGACACAGCTTATGGACCCAGGTGTGATGGCACGTGCCAGAAGCAGCCTCCTCTCCGCTTCTTCTTCACCTTCATGTGATCAATGTATCTCATTGTTTGTCTTCCTCTTCAATCTGTTCCCTGTCTCACCATTCATTCATCCAAACTGAGTCTGAGTCCAAAGTTTGCCACCTGAGCTGTCATATATATACTCACTTCTAATGTTGTCCATCACTGTCGATGAAAATGTGAACATCTTTGTGTCAAACCAACTGTCTCGGACGTACAGCAGGTTCCTCTGGAGCAGTGTTGTCACATGTCTCATGATCGTATATGCAAGCAACCAACTATGTGGAAACAAGCCAAAAAGGTCCAGCAATTTAGATGTTTTATTGTATTCACTGTATTAAATCCGCATGGTGAGCACATACTGCACACTTTGGCAGAACACCTTCAAATCATCTCCCACCTGAGACCAGATCCAGTCTGTCAGTTGTAGTTCCCCAACTCTTCCCTGGTGATATTATATATATTCTGTCCCAATCTTGGAGGTGACAGGAAAAAAAAAAAAAAAAAAAAAACTCTAGTCAGAATGATTATATCATCTGGTGTATAGTCCCTTTTAAAAATAACAATATACAATATGATTATACACATTGGATCTCTCAGGTGAACAACAGATCTTTCCCTCACAAGCAAATAAAAAAATAAAATAAAATACTAAAACAAAACATACACAAACAGAGCAAGAACTGTTGGTTTATTATATGATGTTGAGTGTGCGTAATTGATTTTTAGAAGAGGAGTAAGATCATTAGAATCCACCCAAATAGGAGACAAACAAGTGTGGGGCAACACTGTCTGTCTCATTCTTGGAGGCCAAATAATTTATGAGCATATTTATTACTCTGGTGGCTCCCAGTTAAGAGTTCACCAGAGGAATCAAACACGGTAAACCCAAGAGATGGATTATGGAAGAGAAAAAAAAAATGCAGCAGAGGACGGCGCTTGTTCCGACATGGTTCTGATCACATGGCCTTATGTTTCTCCCCCTGACTTTACTGAGCCCGGGTTGCATTGGGAATTTGCAACCGTGTCAGGTGAATCAGCGCATGCATTTGTTTGCTTCACAGAAGCAGGACGGAGAGCCTGGCGAGCTGCTCAGCATGCAGGCTGCAGGGAAGCATTTATTTATTCTGTCCGCCCAAACCCTCCAAGACGATAGTGTCGTGTGCATTTCACAATTGTTTGTGCGAGAGAGCTTTTTTTTTTTTTCAAATGAGTAGATATAGTCGCAAAAACACTATCCACTTGAAAAACATAGATTTGTCTGCGGCTGTGATGATACAAGGTTTTCATTATAAAATAAATAAAATGAAATTAAAGCTCATTTGCCATCATATAATGCAACAATGTACGACTGGTTACATGGTTACATATGTGTTATGAATGGTTATATTTATATTCTGTGCTATAATTTTCCACAAAAAACTGCCCTACTTGTTCAGGCAAACTTGATGCACTTCAGGTGGCTTCTCCCAGCTGAGCACTGTCAGCGATTAATGGGGATTAGAAGTTAAAATGGGAGCAGGTTGCTGCTCAGCAATTATTAGTAATATTTATTTATTTTCATTTGTGTCGGTACATGCACAGTACAGCCCCCTGACAGTTTGTTTTTTTCCTGTATGAGAAAGGTGCACCTTTTGCTAGAGCTGTTGTTTAGAACACAATGACAGCAACTGAAAAGAACATTGGTTCTGTATTGGTCCAGGAACACTAACATCGGAGCAGGCAAAATTACCAGCACTACCTGGTGGACGTTTACCAGCAGCCAATGTCTTTCCAGTGCTTCACAATCATGTTGCAGGACATGACGCACCATTTGATCCAATTGCATGTTGCATTTTATAAAGTTACATTTTGCCCATGTAATTTTTATTTTTTTTATTAGTGGTTCTCCCCTCGGTCACGTGAGAATTATCAACAGAGCGATACCTTGCACACTGAGAGCCGACTCCCCTGCCGTGAAAAGAATTTTTAGTCACACTTGACATAATGCTCACACTGCTCTTTCACCGTAAGATGCAACTAATGTCAACTCACAGTATTTTATTTTGAGATGTTTCCTGATTCATGTTATTTTTCACATGCCGATTTGCAGCAGTGCTGCGGTGCAGTAACAAGCATTAGAGTGCAGTAGCTTTGTTACTAGAGGAAATTCACACGTAAAAAACAATTCATTCTTTTGCAAAAACTATGCTGCAACAACGCTGCAGTTGCAGATGAGGGTCAGAGAACACTGTCAGTTCGTACTGACGCTAGAGAGTTTCATAAACCATGGACCATTTTTTTTCCAATGGTACAAGTGACAGAAGATGTCCGTCATGATGGTATTTGTCAGTGAATTTGTATTTATGTTGATTCTTCACATTTGATCATGATGCCAGTAATGCAATTCACGGGAACACAAAAGTTGCCCAAAATGTGCGGTCAAGACGATATGGGCAAAGAAGATCTTAAAATGTTTCTGTGATTTGTTGTTGTTGTTTGACATATTTTTCGAAATCACTTATTTCCCTTTCTTTAATCCAGTGTGTCACTTTCCAACAGTTTGCCTGCAAAAGACTGATATCTGCTTTAGGATGGAGAAATAGTGACTTCAACATCTCTTAACCCCAGGTATCTCCCCATCAAACCCTTAGGGACTATTGGAAGTGGGTGAAAATCACTCAGGTCAAAGGTTCTGTCCGAAGAGATAAATAATGCACTCAGGTGCTTGTTTGGATTCATGACACGTAGCAACTGGATAAAATGTCTTTATTATGGTTGCAGGGGGGAGTTCCTATCACATCTATCCTGCTATCTTAAAAGATGTGTGATTAGTCTCTACCAGCACTGCTGCACTGCCAGTGGTGTTTGAGGTCAAATGATGGTGCCATGCAGTTGTGGTTTGGCCTGGAGGTTTGAAGTAAAGGACTGAACCGCAAAGGACAAGTTGCCACTGCAAGGGACAGGTCACTGGTCTCGCAACTCTGGGAAAAACCTGGACTTCGGTTTAGCCCTCTGGCGCTACACTTTTGCTCCATTGGAAATTGTCTTTACTGTATTTTTAAAACATTTTTCTGTATTGTATGTAAGTCCGATTTCTCCTCCTGGGTCTCCACCACACAGAGTCCTGTAACAACAATAATTTTCCATCTCACAGACTGAAAAATAAATGCATCTGCCCCTAAAATGTTACTCGTACCTGCTGATTATGCTGAAGTTTCCTGTAGGTGACGTTTGCAAAATCGGATGGTCTTGCAAATCAAGGTTTTACTGCCGTCACCCAAGTCGGCACAAATTCATTTATTTATACTTCTAAATTACTACTATCAGTCAGAGCGTTATCAATCTCCCCCTCATCAATAGGCAATCTGCTAATGTGTGCAGAAGATCAATTCCTGGCCTGCAGAGCCAACACTCGTCTCCCTCACACGCTGACATTTTTTTTTTCTCTTACTCATCTACATATGAAGCAGCTAGACAAAATCCAGCTGTCCATTCTATAAGGATGTTTTCACCTGCACTTCTATGTTTAATCTTCCCCTCTTCTTCAATGAAACAAAACACAGCTGTGAAAACACGGGGATCAATAGAAAGAGGTGGTGGCTCTGAGTCACCACATGAAATAACAAGTAGTTGAAAGCAAATGTCATGAAATGTGCGCCTCACCCAGGACAAACCACCGACGTTTCAATCGGCTGATGCACTCCTGTCAGGTCAATGCTTGTGTTTGTGTCCACTTTTGGATCAATAACATCTCCCTAGGTGCAAAAGTCAGGGGCTGGTGGCCACAAGATTGTTGCATGGACACACATTATATTCTAAGGTTTTATACAGTAAGGAACTTGTCACTGAGGTGATGATAACTAGCAACATCTTGTTGCACCATTTGTACAATTATATGAGCTGTAGGTTCTATTGTGTTATCTACAAGTTATATTTTGTACGATACGTTTTCTCTATATTAGCACACTTCTCCTGTATGATCTTTCAACTGCATTATAGCTTGGCTCTTATCTTCAAAATTTAAATAGAAAAGAGTTTGAAATGGGCCCATTTAAATACTGTCTGTCCTCCAATGGTTTGGACAAACGCAATGATAGAATGTGCCACATGAGCAGTTCCAGACACTCTAGCTGCACTGGCACTTTTGAATTCATTGCTGTTGATTTTTCAAATGAGAAGTCAGAGGTGGACTGTTTGTCTCACTGCACCAATTCACAGTATTATTCACAGATACACACCGAATACTCATTAGTAAGGACAATACTGTCTTTGTAATATGTGTCATTTTACGTATTTTTGAAAACAATCTTTGGGAATTTCTGAGTTGATCGATTCACCTGAACCCTAAATGAACTCACATGGACTCAGAAGTTTCAAACAATTATGTGGCTTTGCGTATTTGAGAGGATTATAATCCACAATTCTTCTTCAGAAACACACACTTAGTGCCCATCTTTCAGTCTGCATTCAACTAATGCTCATCTATGAATAGCAAAAAGACTCTTTACACGAGAAACAAAACATCAAGTTTGTCTGCCTCACAGTATGAACACAACAAATACAAAAGCAAATCAGGTAATGTTTTCTACAGGGGAGAAAAAAAAGACATTAACCCCAAAGGTAAACACAGTCCGTAAACAACTCGGCTTTACTTCTACAAGTTCTGCGGTAAAGGATTTACCAAAGTTGCCCTTGACAGCCTGTGGCCTTTCTCCTCTGCAACACAAAGGCAATTATCGCCCTGTCTTTCATCAGACCACCCTCACTGAAAGTGGGCCCAGTTTCAGCCTTGAACTCAAGGCAGATTAATCGCCATAACAACAGGCACAGGCTCTGCCAACAGCTCCTGCCGGACATACGCTAGGAAGATGACATCATGGTGAGTTATGAATGCTGACATTAGTGACGCTGGTGAGGGATGAACATGGCGCGTCTGGTGCAGGATGGAGCGCCAACCCTTGAACTACAGGTGGCGATGGGAAATGCCTCTTTAACACCAAGCATGCGAATTTTATTACTCAATTAATGGTCGGGTTTTGTGGATGCCAGCCAAGAGGGGATGTGCAAGAACTGACTCACAGGTGGCGGATGACCATGGCAAAATGCAGCATCAATTGTCTAACGCACCTGGGGATGCTAAAGTGAATGTGAGACGACTGTTTTGGATGAACATGTGGGCATCTAACTGACATTAGACTCAAGAACACGATGTGAGGCCAGCTGCGGCATTGTAATTCCAGGGACACTGTCTGAAAAAGGAGTGGAGGAGGAGGACGAACCTCAGGTGAACTACTTTGTATGATATTATTGGATATATTGGATATTTCACACATTGAATGTGTCCCTTTTGAAGGCAGTGAAAGGAAAGATATCTCAAAACTAGAAGTGCAGAGAGCACAGACCTTAAGTCACTCGCACAGCAGCAACAAAAGTCCCAGCATCCCAATGAATATCAACAAGCACGTACAGCTCAAAACAAGCAAAGTTCACTGGCCATATTAAAGGTGGAGCATAGAAGTTCATTCATGTTTGACTCTTTCAGTGAAATAGCGTAAGGGAGCTCCGTCAACACGAGCTGCCGGCAGCAGCAGAGGTGGGTGACGCCTTTGTGCTGCCTGTAAATCCATGTTTTGTCACCATGGTCTCATGAAAGTGATACAGTTGTATTTTGGGTTTTATAAAGTCAGTATTTTCTGACAGTTTACAGCCAGTCACATGACCAAATGGAGCGGAAATGAATGGGAAGTCTTGAGAATGTTCGTACATCCAAATACTTGAAACAGAAAATGTCATCAGAATCCGATCATGGTACCTTCAACACCATTCAAGAGTCGTCTAGAAACGCCCAACTCTGTGAATTGGTGTACAATGCAGCTAGGGACTTGAACTGTTGAAGGGGTGGTTGCGAGAAGATCCAGGAGGAAGAGCCTCTCCCATTCTCTCAGTGATTAATTGTGGCAGATTGACCTCTAGTTGGCGACTCATTATTTAAAGGGCTGAATGCTCCCGACACCCTTTTGTTCCAAGACTTTATAACACATAATCTCCACTGAAGATTTCATAATTCCATGCTACACTCTGGGAAGCTTAGTTTGTGTATAGTTTGCGCTATAGGGTCAGCAATTTCATGCTCAACTACTGTCGGTACTCCCTTAGAAACTTGCTTTTGAGGAACATGTTTGCAACATTCAGGCATTGTAATGCCCATGACTTCTGACAAACCTCTAGAGGACCAACAGTCTTATATTTTGGATCTATCTTTTGGCCAACTCCACCAGTGGAACCGTGTACATGAAAACTTCTCTGCTACTTTGGTGACGGGTCAAACTTCTCCATGGTATCGACTGTGTCCAACACCATATTTAAGTCAGGTGTGAAAAGCACAAATCTTTTGCCCCCTTATAGGTGTCTCTTTCTGTAAAGCCCTTCACCTGCCTTTTTTAGAGAACACAACCTGCAATTCTGAGAAGTTTGATAGCTCAATTTTCGAGGAGGCCATCGGAGCTGCAACCATTCAAAAGAGTGGATCACAAGTATGGCACATCCAGCCAGTATCATTAATCACAAGAAAAACAATTAATTAACTTGCAAAATTGAGCTTTTGCCGGGATTGACTGCTGAGAATCAACAAAAAAGACTGATGCTCTGACTCTTATCCTTTAAAGCATGATTAAACTAGAAGTTTTCTTTCAAAGATAAAAAAAATCTTCTCAAGACACTTCAAAAACATTACAGACAAAAAATGGGCCTTGTCACTTCAGCTTGACATTTTCTGGAAGAAAGGCAGTTTTCTGTGCCTCACAGACTCATGTTTGACAGAATGTAAACCAGCCATCCGAGTCGGGCCGCTTGGACTCCTACTGAAAGGTCAGGAACGGCTCACAAAAATTACCCAATGAGATCTGAGCTACAGCTGTCACGATAGTAAGGTAAAAAAAAATGTGCTGAAGTACCACGACCAGGGGAAACACCAGCAAGCTGAGCCTTTACAGCATCTAAAGTCCAACTGAAGTGAAAATTGTGGCATCCTGAAGCAACACTAAAAAAAAATGCATTTTAATCACAGGATGCACAGAATTTGTCCTTTGGATCATAAGTTAATGCGCCATATTTAGCATTTACATTAAACATTTGGATTTTGTTTTAAACATTGCAGGAGGACATTTTTAGTTTCTTTGTTTTATTTGGATGAAAAAAATGAAAAAAACATTCATTCCATTCATTTGAAGGTCACAGCTGAAACACATTTTAATAGCTTCAATTGACATGTCAAGCTGGCCGAATAAGTACTACAATATTTGGCATACGCTTGCTTGTTCGTGGGTTTTTGTGGCATCAACGGAACAACACACTCATGGGCTGTATCTCATTAGGGCAGATCCAAATGGATTTTTTTGTCCATCAACATTAAGCCATCTGAAAGGCAAATATTTTCAGTTTGTCTACCTGCAAAATAGATTCTGTCACAACAAACGTTGGCTACATTTGTACCAAGCTCAGAGCTGGATATTCATTCAATCCATTTCATTTAACATTTTGTGAAAAATATAAAAGACAAGTAGCAAATTCAAATGTCAGTCTGAAGCAGTGTGGTTTTCACTTTGGCAGGGTCTAACAGAATATTGACTTGTCTCAGAGTGGTTAACATCCAAAAGAACAAATCAATTGCTTGAATTAACTGCTCAGGCGTTAAGTAATGGCTCATACTTTTGATGAAAAACCGCTGCGTCTCCATCAAGACCAGACAAAGAGTGTGCATTTAGGGAAACAGCCTTTTGAAGCCGTACAGCTTTGGTATTTATTTTCGTTATTTGACAAAATCATGTAAGTTGTGTCGCTAACCTTCTGCTTAACTCCAGAAAGGAAGGTCAGGTGAGGTGGTGCAGAATTCAGCAGTAACAGATGTCAATGCAAAAAGAAAAAAACTGGTGCCACCGGAAATAAATGATTGTGCTACTTTGAGATGAGAAGAAAAGACAAAAGAGAAAGAAAATGTGAAATAAATCATGCAGAGAAAGTAAAAGTTTTGCTTTAGTGGAGCAAATTGATGTTGTTAAATAGAAATGTCATTAAACTTGGAAGTCAGACGCAAAATTCACACAATTCATTACACATTATTGACTGAGCTATTTTAACTTGCTGATAACCTTGAACCAAGTCAACATCTCAAATGGGATGAGCGGAAACAGGCCACGCTCAGGCTCCCTGGATGAGTTATTAATGCAGTAAATCCCCAAAATGTAAAAAGACATGGTTGCTAAAACTGCATTTACATCTCTCCTCATATTCTGGACAAGTGACATCAAAGATCAGTGAGGGTTTATGATTTACAATTAGAATTAGGGATTGGAAAGCTATGGCTTTCCTATCAGAGTTAGATGTCTGACATATTTATGATGTTCCCGACTCTTTCCATACAATTTTTCATTGTGAATAGTAGCGGTGAACAAGATTTTAAAGGCCAAACTAGTGATGTGAAGTTGGGAAATATCTGTTCAGGATGAAGGAAACATTGGGAAGTTTACGAGCACTTGCTTTGAGCACCGTTTTCAAGCCTTGTCAACTCTCGCCTAGGCTGACATTGACTCCTGCTTAGCAAAGGGACATGGTTAGTCGCTGGCAGGACATGCCCCGGGTGGGCAAGAACCATCAACCACAACCAACTTTTCTTTTTTTTTCTTTTTTAACAATCTGAATTATTGTATTCTGATTTGAGATTCCATCATCCCCAGTAATATATGACATTCAGATACATTTAGATGCAGCGAGCCTATATCTGAACAGAGCTACCGTGACGTGCAGCACAGTTTTGCTGAGCAGAAATAGAAGGAAGTGCACACATTCTATCTCTCACAGAGCAACATATTGACGTTGGAAAAGTGTTGACGCCAATGGTAGCCTTCAGGTTTTCAATTGAAGCACATGTTCCGCA